>NW_026967893.1:0-160488 GCF_028390025.1 Pseudophryne corroboree | reverse complement strand
TGCAGTTTGCAGCCACACACTACATGTATCTGCTCAGCCACAATGCTGATTATTTCTTCACAAAGTACAAGGTGAGCTCCAAACAGAATTCTCTAGCTTAGAATTATACCTTTCTATGCCAAACCTAGAAGTCGGGCCCCCCACCCTGGGATCCCCCAGAGGGAGGCCTGCACCGTCATGCGGCAGGCTTGTCCGTTTTGGAAGCAGGCTGATGGGCAGCCCAGGCTTGCTTCAGTCTGGGCTTGGCAGGTCTGGAAGCATGAGCTTGCTTTGGGTATGCCTGACCTTGGGTACGCTTTACCTGAGGGATGAAAGGGCCAAGGGAAAGTACTTTTAGCCTTCTGCGTGGTAGGAGTCATACGAGGTAGGCAAGCTGTTTTAGCAGTAGCCAGATCAGCTACAATCTTATTGAGGTCTTCTCCAAAGAGAGTGTCTCCCTTGAAAGGAAGCACCTCCAGGGTTTTCTTGGAATCCATATCCACCGACCAGGATCTCAACCAGCTGTATAAAGTATTACCTTGGAACTGGCTCTCCACTCCCCATTATCTGGTTATCATGGCTTCCTCCGCCAGTGTCCAGACTCGCTTGCTGAAGCTCGGCCACTTCTTCCTAGCAGCAGGCTCCTGGATCACTGGGCAGCAGAGGTGCTTGGGAGCCGGAAGGGGGCGGAGCAATCAGGCAGGCAGTTGCAGTGCTGCCCAGCTATCTGTGGTGTGAGAAGAAGCAGGGGCACCCCACCGCTGGCAGTGCTGCAGCTAGCGGTGGTGGCAGCGGCGAGGCTGCTGGGCTGGGTCTTGAAAAAGGTGGAAAGAAGGGTTTTACGGCATGGAATGTACAAAATGCGAGACCCTGCTGGTAGCGCCTTTGTCTATTTAGTAGGAAGGGCACGTAACAGCCGGGGGGCAATGGAGGAAGCCCCTTTAGGGCTGGAGCCCATTCAGGGCTGGAGCCCGGCGGCAACTGACTCCGTTGTCTCTGGCAGTTCTGCCCCTGGACTAGAGGAATGGTCAAGAACATGGCAACATTTAATGCCAAAAAATGCAAAATCATACATGTCTCAAAAATGCAAAGGCTAACTATAATATTAAGGGCATTATAATGGCAAGAGGAAAGCTATCTAAGTATTACTATTTCAGGTGAGCAATGTAACAAAGCAATAGGAAAGACAAGTCAGATGCTTGTTTGCATAGGTTAAAGAACCAGTAGCAGAAAAAAGTAATACAGGTTGAGTATCCCATATGCAAATATTCCGAAATACGGAATATTCCGAAATACGGACTTTTTTGAGTGAGACTGAGATAGTGAAACCTTTGTTTTTTGATGGCTCAGTGTACACAAACTTTGTTTAATACTCAAAGTTATTAAAAATATTGTATTAAATGAACTTCAGACTGTGTGTATAAGGTGTATATGACACATGAATGAATTCTGTGAATGTACACACACTTTGTTTAATGCACAAAGTTATAAAAAATATTGGCTAAAATGACCTTCAGGCTGTGTGTATAAGGTGTATATGAAACATAAATGCATTCTGTGCTTAGATTTAGGTCCCATCACCATAATATCTCGTTATGGTATGCAATTATTCCAAAATACAGAAAAATCCGATATCCAAAATTCCTCTGGTCCCAAGCATTTTGGATGAGGGATACTCAACCTGTAATGCCACTGTATAGGTCCTTGGTACAGCCACATTTAGAATCCTGTGTTCAGTTCCAGAAGCCATATCTCCAGAAGGCTGTAAATACATTAGGGCAACTAAAATTGTGCATGGCCTACATCACAAAACTTACCTGGAAATACTAAAAAATGTTGATGTGTATAGTTTGGAGAAGGGAAGAGGGAACATACAGTAATAGAAACATTTAAATATATAGGGAGGAATGTAATAGGGTGTGAGAATCAGAAAGTGAGAGATTTTGTGTTTTTTCCTGTTGTTTTTTTTTTTTTTATTGTTTGTTTTTTAAAGTGGCAATCCTTTACATGGCAAAACCAGGTTGATATTTGCCATGTAAAGGATTGCCACCGTGGGCATGTGTAGGAGGGGCACTGCTACTGTTGGCATTATGTGTGTAAGCTGCACTGATATGGTGGTTATGTGTATAAAGGGCACTGCGACTGTGGGTATTATTATTATTATTATTATTATTATTATTACATGCGGTGTAATGACAATAAGATAGTGCTACTGTGTGGCGTATTTTGATTTGGGGTGCTATTGTGTGGCCATGCCCCTTCCTTGTGATACCACACCTTCTTTTTTTAAGGAGCGCACTGTCCCTTTATTAAGTATTGGAGAGAGGGCCCAAATTAATAGTTTGCAGGGAGGCGCCAAACACCCTAGCACTGGCCCTTTGGTAGGGGACAGGATTTGCTTCTGCTTGTGCACATATGTTATGATTGCCAGCCAACAGCACTGGTTTTGCCTATAACACTAACTATAAATATTTTGAATTGGTCCTGGACCATCAATCCAAGGCACCCCTGCAAGTGTCCTGAGGCACCCCAGGGTGCAGTTTGAGAACCACTGGTCTAGTGAGTACCCAGGATAATTATTGTAGCTGGTCTGCGGGTAACAGCTCTCAGATCCACTTCTAGAAAAAATGCAGCAATGTAATTTGAGTGACAAACTGCAGAGATGAACCCTTTCTGTGACTGCTGCACAGGGATCACACAAACTCTATTCATAGGGCTGACTTCACTTAGGGGAGATGTTCTCACCCCGCAAAGAAGTGCGAGTATATACCGCACTTACGGTACCATTGGATTTACAGATATTTTCTTGCAATACACTATGGGGGTCATTCTGAGTTGATTGCTCGCTAGCAGTTTTTAGCAGCCATGCAAACGCATTGTCGCTGCCCACTGGAGAGTGTATATTCACTTTGGAGAAGTGCGAACACTTGAGCAGCAGAGCGCCTGCAAAATCATTTCAAAATAAGACCAGCACTGTAGTTACACTTCGTGTGCGTTGATTCTAACAACCGAGGACGGCTTTTGATGTCACACACCCATCCAGCGAATGCCCAGCCACGTCTGCATTTCTTCTGCCACGCCTGCATTTTTCCAAGCACTCCCTGAAAACGGTCAGTTGACACCCAGAAACGCCCTCTTTCTGTCAATCTCCTTGTGGCCTGTTCTGTGATTGGAATAATCGCTAGAACTAGTGCAAAACCACAATGGACTTTGTACCCGTACGATGCGCATGCACATTACGGAGCATGCGCATGCACAGATTAGCCATTTTTTTTCAACTGATTGCTACGCAGCGAACAACGGCAGCAAGCGATCAACTCGGAATGACCCCCTATATACATAGAAACATGGATTTTTACTGCAGGAATTATGGTTAGTTTAGGGGTATCGGTTAGGGTCAACAGAGGTGTAGCTAGGGGTCCAAGCGCCCCTGGCAAAGTAAGGGACTGGCGCCCCCCCTTTCGATAAAGCATTGCAGTCCATTGGCGGTTACCATGTTGGAGCCACAGCAACTGACCCCCTCCCCCACACGCTGCCCTACATCATCGGCTGGGATTCACTGTTGGTGTGAAGCCACTGGGAACATTCTGGTAGCATTAGCAGCAGTCTGTGTCATAGATAGGGAAGGCAGAAGGATAACTAGCTAATAGCAGTCTGTTGGCAGCAGAGGCTGGGCGGGGGGCTGAGAATGAGCCAACGCTGATCAGTGTCCAGTCTGCTCAGACAAAAATATTTTGTGATCAGGGCTGGTTTCTAGACCAAAGGAGCCAATGGCAAAAATTTCCTTTGGCACCCCCCCCCCCCCCCACACACACACATACACACACACACACACACACACACACACACACACACACACAAAAAAGAACATATCCCAGTTTAACATAACGCTATGTGGTGCAAGGTGTGGAGCTGGTCACTTGTATCAGACCTCTGACATTTGCCTTTTCACCCATATTGCATACTTTTTCTTGCAGGTTGTGTCTTAATTCAAGAAGTGTTCTAAGTACTTCAGCTTAGTATCTTTACTGACCCCTCTTTACCCCACACTACATAACTGACCCCTCTATACCCTACACTACATCACTGACCTTTCTATAACCATCACTGCATTACTGACCCCTCTATACAGTACACTGACCTCTATATACCTGCTAGTACATCCCTGATGCCTATATTCCCTAAGCTAAATCCCTGACGCCTCTATTCCCTACGCTACATCCCTGATGCCTCTATTCCCTATGCTACATCCCTGACGCCTCTATACCCTACGCTACATCCCTGATGCCTCTATTCCCTACGCTACATTCCTGATGCCTCTATAACCTACGCTACATCCCTGACGCCTCTATACCCTACGCTACATCCCTGACGCCTCTATACAGTACAATGCATTACTGATCCCTCTAGACCATACATCCTCATTACATCAGAGAGATAGTGAAACACTGGAAAAAATAAGGATAAAGTGGACTACAGAAACTGATGCTCTAAACAAAGGAGAGAGAGAGAAAAGCACAAGGGAAAGTGGGCAATCGGAACACCATAGAGAGAGGAGAGATAGAAATGCCTGAAAAAGTAAAGGGGGTTGGGTATGGCATCCGGCGCTCGGGATTCCAGCAGTCACATGATACCTAATCCTAATCCTAACCCTCTGGGGGGGTGGCGGATAGGGCTAACCCTCAGGGGGTGGCAGCTAGGACTAACCCCCCCCCCTCCTAGTGCCTTCCCTAACACCCCCTCCCCCGGTCCTAACCCTCCCTCCAATACTCGCCTTCGGGATGTTGGCTGTCTGTGTGCCGGCACCAGTCTCCCAAGTGGTGTCAGGATTCCAACATCGGTCAAATGACCGCCGGTATACCGTCTGCCGGGATGGTAAATGTATCCTGAGGACAGGTAGTGAGTGTGGAGGGATAGGTGGTTCAGTAAAATGTAACAGCTCAAACTGCGATCATTCACTGATAAATTGATTTATAGCTCTCCCTTTTTAACCATTGCAGTCATAAAAGCAATGTTTTTTAAACTTTTAAATAAAGCTTGTTAGCATCCCCAGCACACTGTATATGCTGGGAGATGTAGTTCTCAATATGAAAACATTTAATTACTGTATGAACTCTAATTCCCCAACTGAAACCTCTCACAAACACACACTCCTAAATCTAGTACACACACACACACACACACACATTTCCCCAGTACTGACAACTCTCATCACTTCCACACACTGACAACTCCCTCCTGCTCCTCTCCCCACTGACACTGACAGCTCCCTCACAGTCACACACATCCTCCACCCCCCCCCCCCCCCCACACACACACACTGATAGCACACATGCACAAATCCCCCCCTCCTCGACACTAACTGTCACGGACTGCTTGGGCAGCAGGGGGCAGGCTCTGACTTGAAGTGCTGAAATTCAACAGCTCTCTCGAACTTGCAAGGCATGGCTGTGCAGCTGTCTCCAGCCATCTCCTTGCCCACTGTGCAAAGGGGCAGAGCTAGGAGTGAAGCAGTGGACAGCAGTTGAGGGGCGTTTCAAACTGTAACAGGGTTGGGACAATTTCAGTATCCTTCCCTCACCGTCTAATTGGTCAGTCCCATGCTGATTGCCATAGCGCCCTTTCGAGACTGCAGAACTCTATCCCTTAGCCACGGTTGGCACAGCTGGATGGTGCCCCTGGCAAGTGCCATCCTGGCCAAGGGGTAGATACGCCCCTGAGGGTCAGGGCCAGAAACAGAAATCTCGGGGCCCAGTACACTGATATCTCTGGGGCCCCCTCAACCCCCCCTTAACTTGGCAGAGGGATCTTTAAAAAAAAATGGAGCCTTTGACTCGGACCGTCAGTGAGGCCGGCAGGTGGTTTTCATACTGGGCTATCCAGCTCTTCGGTGGCGGTGGCAGGGACATTCAGAAAAGGGCCAGCACAGCAACATGCATAATAATGGCAATACAGTATGGACCACAGGGACTGGACAAAGTGATGGGGTAAAAGGAGGGGGGAGGGTTTAGTTGGCCTGTTAATTGTTTTCCTGCTTAAATTGAGCAGTTGGTGGATACACTTTAAAAAGCAATATTGGCACTGTGGCCCCATTATTTCTGTTCTTAATACTTGGAGCCCTGAACAAGTGTCCCCTTTGTCCCCCCTGTCACCGGGCCTGTTCAGGCGTTACCTATGGAGAAGCTGCGACATGACATCCTAGGACACGATACTGCACCATGCATCACCATTATATTTCAGTGTGCCTTGTCAATATTTAAATCTTGTTCTGTGTGACGTGAGTTGTAAATGGTTGAAAATCTCTGTGCTACAGAATCGTCACCATGTAGTTATAACAACACCGCAAAACCACCAAAAGATGTGTTTTGGTAGAGGGACTGCTGGAGGGGCCCATTGGGGCCCCCAGTTTGCTACCCCACCCCAGTATACCTGTGCTGTAGCCAGTGGAAGGGGCACTATCTTCCCGGTGATCTCTTCGGGAAGATGGTGCCGCACATAGAAAGCAAAGACTCTGGCTGCACTCTCCTGCCCTCGCTCTAAGCAAGGTGATCGGGCCACAAAAGGACCCCTGTCGGACCCCTGCCGGACCCCGGCCTGTGGGCCACAAAAGGATGCATTGGGGGCGGCATGCGGCCCATGGGTTTGACACCCCTGCCCTAGAGTATCAAAATTTGTTTCACGGCACCCCTAGGCCAAAGTTTTTTTTATTGAGAAATTCAGAAAAAAATATAAAATTAAGTAAATTGTGTTTATAGCATGTCATCCTCAGGTTCAGTTATGTTGTGAGGGAATGGTTTTGCCAATTTAATAAAGTATAAATAATTTTAATTGGTCCTGGACCACCAAACTATGCTACCAGTGCAAGAACCCCAGTTTGGAAACTACTGCCATAAAATAAACCTTTTTTGTTTTTTTTAAACTACATGTAATACACCTTAGAGCTCAGTTCCTAAAAGGTTTTAAACCCTTGCATACAGTAAACTACACATATTTAAAAATCCTACACCGGGCACAAGTGCTCACGGGCCAATTTCATGGCAGTCTCGGATAGGAGGGCATTGTGGATTCACCAAGGGAATGCTGATGCTGACTCCAAGAAGAAAGGGAGTCTCTTCCCTATGAAGGTGAAGCCTTGTTTGGCGACGGCCTAGTTAATTTGATCTCGGCAGCTCCCGCAGGTAAGTCATCCTTCTTGCCCTATGTTCCCTCTCAACGGATGAAGACGCATCATTATCTGAAGCAGTCATTTCGGCCCAATAGATATGCAAGAAGTTAAGATTCCCCTTTCTTTGCAGGTAGAGGAAGGAAAAGAGGGAAGAGGTCTGTAGCCTCTTCAAGATCGCAGGAGCAGAGATCGTCCTCTGCTTCTGCCAAATCCACTGCATGACGCTGGGGCTCTCTTGCAGGAGCCCGCACCAGTGGGGGGCACGTCTAAAACTCTTCAGTCAGTTCTGGATTCATTCGGACCTGGACTCGTGGGTTTTACAAATAGTGTCCCAAGGGTACAAACTGGGGTTTCAAGACGTTCCCCCTCACCGATTGTTCAAATCAGCCTTAGTCAGCAGGGAGAAGGTTTTTATTCAAGCCTCTTCGTGGTCCCGAAGCCGGACGGCTCAGTCATACCAATCTTAAATCTGAAATCCCTTAATTTCTACCTAAAGAAATTCAATTTCAAGATGGAATCTCTCAGGGTAGTGATCTCCAGTCCGGGGGATAAAGGAGATTTCATGGTTTTGGTAGACATAAAGGATGCCTACTTATATGTTCCCATTTAGCCACTGCATCAAGCTACCTGAGGTTTGCAATTCAGGATTGTCATTACCAATTTCAGACGTTGCCGTTTGGTCTGTCCACGGCTCCGAGGATTTTCACCAGGGTGATGGCGGAAATGATGGTTCTCCTTCGCAAGCAAGGAGTCACAATTATCCCGTACTTGGATGATCTCCTGATAAAGGCAAGATCCAGGGACCAGTTGGTGCAAAACATCTACTCTCCCTGACAGTTCTTCAACAACATGGTTGGCTCCTAAACTTGCCAAAATCGCAGTTGGTCCCAATGACGCGGTTGTTGTTTTTGGGAGTGATACTGGACACAGAAGAGGTTTTCTTCTAGTGGAAAGGCTCTGGAGATCCAGAGTCTGGTCAAACAAATTCTGAAACCAGCAAGAGTGTTAATCCATCAATGCATTCAGTTGCTGGTGAAGATGGTTGCGGCCTACGAGGCCATTCAGTTTGGCAGGTTCCATGCCAGAGTGTTCCAGTGGGACCTGTTGGACAAGTGGTCCGGATCCCACCTACACATGCACCGGAGGATAATCCTGTCTTCCAAGACCAGAATCTCACTCCATTGGTGGCTGCACAGTTCTCACCACCTAGAGGGGCGATGGTTCGGGATCCAGGACGGGATCCTAGGGACCACGGATGCAACCCTCCGAGGCTGGAGAGCAGTCACACAGGGGGAAAACATCCAAGGAAGATGGTCAAGTCTTCCTTGGATGTTTTCATCTCCACATAAATGTTCTGGAGTTAAGGGCCATTTAATAACTGCAGACACAGTACGCACTGGGACGGGTGCCCAGCATCCTCTACGGACTAAGAGAAAAGGATTTACCGGTAGGTATTAAAATCCTATTTTCTCTAACGTCCTAGAGGATGCTGTGGACTCCGTAAGGACCATGGGGATAGACGGGCTCCGCAGGAGACATGGGCACTTTAAGAAAGACTTTAGTTCTGGGTGTGCACTGGCTCCTCCCTCTATGCCCCTCCTCCAGACCTCAGTTTGATACTGTACCCAGTGGAGACTGGGTGCTTTTCAGGAGCTCTCCTGAGCTTTCTGACAGAAAGTATTTTGTTAGGTTTTTAATTTTCAGGGAGCACTGCTGGCAACAGACTCCCTCATCGAGGGACTGAGGGGAGAGAAGCAGCCCTACTCTCTGAGTTGCAAGGTCCTGCTTCTTAGGCTACTGGACACCATTAGCTCCAGTGGGACTGGTACGCAGGATCTCACCCTCGCCGTCCGTCCCAGAGCCGCGCCGCCGTCCCCCTCGCAGAGCCGGAAGATAGAAGCCGGGTGAGTATGAGAAGAAAAGAAGACTTCAGAGGCGGCAGAAGACTTCATGATCTTCACTGAGGTAACGCACAGCACTGCAGCTGTGCGCCTTTGCTCCCATACACCTCACATACTCCGGTCACTGTAAGGGTGCAGGGCGCAGGGGGGGCGCCCTGGGCAGCAATATAAACCTCTTTCGCAAAAATATAACATATATACAGCTGGGCACTTTATATATGTATAAGCCCCCACCAATTTTACAGTTTAAGCGGGACAGAAGCCCGCCTCCGAGGGGGCGGGGCTTCTCCCTCAGCACTCACCAGCGCCATTTTTTCTCCACAGCACCGCTGAGAGGAAGCTCCCCGGACTCTACCCTGCTTATACCACGTTAGACAAGAGGGTTGAAAAGAGGGGTGGGGGGGGCACATAATTCGCAAATTACATACAGCAGCACTACTGGGCAAACATTAAGTTACTGTTTTATTCCTGGGTTATATAGCGCTGGGGGGTGTGCTGGCATACTCTCTCTCTGTCTCTCCAAAGGGCCTTGTGGGGAAACTGTCTTCAGAAAAAGCATTCCCTGTGTGTGTAGTGTGTCGGTACACGTGTGTCGACATGTCTGAGGAAGAAGGCTATATTAGAGAGGAGCGGGAGCAAATGAATGTGGTGTCTCCGCCGACAGCTGATTGGATGGATATGTGGAATGTTTTAAATGCTAGTGTAAACTCATTGCACAAAAGATTAGACAAGGCAGAAGCTTTGGGACAGTCAGGGTTTCAACCCATGCCTGATCCTATGTTGCAGGGACTGTCAGGGTCTCATAAGCGCCCACTATCCCAGATTGTTGACACAGATACCGACACGGATTCTGACTAGAGATGAGCGCCTGAAATTTTTCGGGTTTTGTGTTTTGGTTTTGGGTTCGGTTCCGCGGCCGTGTTTTGGGTTCGAACGCGTTTTGGCAAAACCTCACCGAATTTTTTTTGTCGGATTCGGGTGTGTTTTGGATTCGGGTGTTTTTTTCAAAAAACACTAAAAAACAGCTTAAATCATAGAATTTGGGGGTCATTTTGATCCCAAAGTATTATTAACCTCAAAAACCATAATTTACACTCATTTTCAGTCTATTCTGAATACCTCACACCTCACAATATTATTTTTAGTCCTAAAATTTGCACCGAGGTCGCTGTGTGAGTAAGATAAGCGACCCTAGTGGCCGACACAAACACCGGGCCCATCTAGGAGTGGCACTGCAGTGTCACGCAGGATGTCCCTTCCAAAAAACCCTCCCCAAACAGCACATGACGCAAAGAAAAAAAGAGGCGCAATGAGGTAGCTGACTGTGTGAGTAAGATTAGCGACCCTAGTGGCCGACACAAACACCGGGCCCATCTAGGAGTGGCACTGCAGTGTCACGCAGGATGTCCCTTCCAAAAAACCCTCCCCAATCAGCACATGATGCAAAGAAAAAGAAAAGAAAAAAGAGGTGCAAGATGGAATTGTCCTTGGGCCCTCCCACCCACCCTTATGTTGTATAAACAAAACAGGACATGCACACTTTAACCAACCCATCATTTCAGTGACAGGGTCTGCCACACGACTGTGACTGATATGACGGGTTGGTTTGGACCCCCCCCAAAAAAGAAGCAATTAATCTCTCCTTGCACAAACTGGCTCTACAGAGGCAAGATGTCCACCTCATCTTCACCCTCCGATATATCACCGTGTACATCCCCCTCCTCACAGATTATCAATTCGTCCCCACTGGAATCCACCATCTCAGCTCCCTGTGTACTTTGTGGAGGCAATTGCTGCTGGTCAATGTCTCCGCGGAGGAATTGATTATAATTCATTTTAATGAACATCATCTTCTCCACATTTTCTGGATGTAACCTCGTACGCCGATTGCTGACAAGGTGAGCGGCGGCACTAAACACTCTTTCGGAGTACACACTTGTGGGAGGGCAACTTAGGTAGAATAAAGCCAGTTTGTGCAAGGGCCTCCAAATTGCCTCTTTTTCCTGCCAGTATAAGTACGGACTGTGTGACGTGCCTACTTGGATGCGGTCACTCATATAATCCTCCACCATTCTATCAATGTTGAGAGAATCATATGCAGTGACAGTAGACGACATGTCCGTAATCGTTGTCAGGTCCTTCAGTCCGGACCAGATGTCAGCATCAGCAGTCGCTCCAGACTGCCCTGCATCACCGCCAGCGGGTGGGCTCGGAATTCTGAGCCTTTTCCTCGCACCCCCAGTTGCGGGAGAATGTGAAGGAGGAGATGTTGACAGGTCGCGTTCCGCTTGACTTGACAATTTTGTCACCAGCAGGTCTTTCAACCCCAGCAGACCTGTGTCTGCCGGAAAGAGAGATCCAAGGTAGGCTTTAAATCTAGGATCGAGCACGGTGGCCAAAATGTAGTGCTCTGATTTCAACAGATTGACCACCCGTGAATCCTTGTTAAGCGAATTAAGGGCTGCATCCACAAGTCCCACATGCCTAGCGGAATCGCTCCCTTTTAGCTCCTTCTTCAATGCCTCCAGCTTCTTCTGCAAAAGCCTGATGAGGGGAATGACCTGACTCAGGCTGGCAGTGTCTGAACTGACTTCACGTGTGGCAAGTTCAAAGGGCATCAGAACCTTGCACAACGTTGAAATCATTCTCCACTGCACTTGAGACAGGTGCATTCCACCTCCTATATCGTGCTCAATTGTATAGGCTTGAATGGCCTTTTGCTGCTCCTCCAACCTCTGAAGCATATAGAGGGTTGAATTCCACCTCGTTACCACTTCTTGCTTCAGATGATGGCAGGGCAGGTTCAGTAGTTTTTGGTGGTGCTCCAGTCTTCTGTACGTGGTGCCTGTACGCCGAAAGTGTCCCGCAATTTTTCTGGCCACCGACAGCATCTCTTGCACGCCCCTGTCGTTTTTTAAAAAATTCTGCACCACCAAATTCAAGGTATGTGCAAAACATGGGACGTGCTGGAATTTGCCCATATTTAATGCACACACAATATTGCTGGCGTTGTCCGATGCCACAAATCCACAGGAGAGTCCAATTGGGGTAAGCCATTCCGCGATGATCTTCCTCAGTTGCCGTAAGAGGTTTTCAGCTGTGTGCGTATTCTGGAAAGCGGTGATACAAAGCGTAGCCTGCCTAGGAAAGAGTTGGCGTTTGCGAGATGCTGCTACTGGTGCCGCCGCTGCTGTTCTTGCGGCGGGAGTCCATACATCTACCCAGTGGGCTGTCACAGTCATATAGTCCTGACCCTGCCCTGCTCCACTTGTCCACATGTCCGTGGTTAAGTGGACATTGGGTACAACTGCATTTTTTAGGACACTGGTGAGTCTTTTTCTGACGTCCGTGTACATTCTCGGTATCGCCTGCCTAGAGAAGTGGAACCTAGATGGTATTTGGTAACGGGGGTACACTGCCTCAATAAATTGTCTAGTTCCCTGTGAACTAACGGCGGATACCGGACGCACGTCTAACACCAACATAGTTGTCAAGGACTCAGTTATCCGCTTTGCAGTAGGATGACTGCTGTGATATTTCATCTTCCTCGCAAAGGACTGTTGAACAGTCAATTGCTTACTGGAAGTAGTACAAGTGGGCTTACGACTTCCCCTCTGGGATGACCATCGACTCCCAGCGGCAACAACAGCAGCGCCAGCAGCAGTAGGCGTTACACGCAAGGATGCATCGGAGGAATCCCAGGCAGGAGAGGACTCGTCAGAATTGCCAGTGACATGGCCTGCAGGACTATTGGCATTCCTGGGGAAGGAGGAAATTGACACTGAGGGAGTTGGTGGGGTGGTTTGCGTGAGCTTGGTTACAAGAGGAAGGGATTTACTGGTCAGTGGACTGCTTCCGCTGTCACCCAAAGTTTTTGAACTTGTCACTGACTTATTATGAATGCGCTGCAGGTGACGTATAAGGGAGGATGTTCCGAGGTGGTTAACGTCCTTACCCCTACTTATTACAGCTTGACAAAGGGAACACACGGCTTGACACCTGTTGTCCGCATTTCTGGTGAAATACCTCAACACCGAAGAGCTGATTTTTTTGGTATTTTCACCTGGCATGTCAACGGCCATATTCCTCCCACGGACAACAGGTGTCTCCCCGGGTGCCTGACTTAAACAAACCACCTCACCATCAGAATCCTCCTGGTCAATTTCCTCCCCAGCGCCAGCAACACCCATATCCTCCTCATCCTGGTGTACTTCAACACTGACATCTTCAATCTGACTATCAGGAACTGGACTGCGGGTGCTCCTTCCAGCACTTGCAGGGGGCGTGCAAATGGTGGAAGGCGCATGCTCTTCACGTCCAGTGTTGGGAAGGTCAGGCATCGCAACCGACACAATTGGACTCTCCTTGTGGATTTGGGATTTCGAAGAATGCACAGTTCTTTGCTGTGCTGCTTTTGCCAGCTTGAGTCTTTTCATTTTTCTAGCGAGAGGCTGAGTGCTTCCATCCTCATGTGAAGCTGAACCACTAGCCATGAACATAGGCCAGGGCCTCAGCCGTTCCTTGCCACTCCGTGTGGTAAATGGCATATTGGCAAGTTTACGCTTCTCCTCCGACAATTTTATTTTAGGTTTTGGAGTCCTTTTTTTACTGATATTTGGTGTTTTGGATTTGACATGCTCTGTACTATGACATTGGGCATCGGCCTTGGCAGACGACGTTGCTGGCATTTCATCGTCTCGGCCATGACTAGTGGCAGCAGCTTCAGCACGAGGTGGAAGTGGATCTTGATCTTTCCCTAATTTTGGAACCTCAACATTTTTGTTCTCCATATTTTAATAGGCACAACTAAAAGGCACCTCAGGTAAACAATGGAGATGGATGGATTGGATACTAGTATACAATTATGGACGGGCTGCCGAGTGCCGACACAGAGGTAGCCACAGCCGTGAACTACCGCACTGTACTGTGTCTGCTGCTAATATAGACTGGTTGATAAAGAGATAGTATACTCGTAACTAGTATGTATGTATAAAGAAAGAAAAAAAAACCACGGTTAGGTGGTATATACAATTATGGACGGGCTGCCGAGTGCCGACACAGAGGTAGCCACAGCCATGAACTACCGCACTGTACTGTGTCTGCTGCTAATATATAGACTGGTTGATAAAGAGATAGTATACTCGTAACTAGTATGTATGTATAAAGAAAGAAAAAAAAACCACGGTTAGGTGGTATATACAATTATGGACGGGCTGCCGAGTGCCGACACAGAGGTAGCCACAGCCGTGAACTACCGCACTGTACTGTGTCTGCTGCTAATATATAGACTGGTTGATAAAGAGATAGTATACTCGTAACTAGTATGTATGTATAAAGAAAGAAAAAAAAACCACGGTTAGGTGGTATATACAATTATGGACGGGCTGCCGAGTGCCGACACAGAGGTAGCCACAGCCGTGAACTACCGCACTGTACTGTGTCTGCTGCTAATATATAGACTGGTTGATAAAGAGATAGTATACTCGTAACTAGTATGTATGTATAAAGAAAGAAAAAAAAACCACGGTTAGGTGGTATATACAATTATGGACGGGCTGCCGAGTGCCGACACAGAGGTAGCCACAGCCGTGAACTACCGCACTGTACTGTGTCTGCTGCTAATATATAGACTGGTTGATAAACAGATAGTATACTCGTAACTAGTATGTATGTATAAAGAAAGAAAAAAAAACCACGGTTAGGTGGTATATACAATTATGGACGGGCTGCCGAGTGCCGACACAGAGGTAGCCACAGCCGTGAACTACCGCACTGTACTGTGTCTGCTGCTAATATATAGACTGGTTGATAAAGAGATAGTATACTCGTAACTAGTATGTATGTATAAAGAAAGAAAAAAAAACCACGGTTAGGTCACTGGTATATACAATTATGGACGTTCTGCCGAGTGCCGACACAGAGGTAGCCACAGCCGTGAACTACCGCACTGTACACTGGTTGATAAAGAGATAGTAGTATACTCGTAACAACTAGTATGACGACGGTATAAAGAATGAAAAAAAAACCACGGTTAGGTGGTATATAATACAATTATGGTTGGACGGACTGCCTGCCGAGTGCCGACACAGAGGTAGCCACAGCCGTGAACTACCGCACTGTACACTGGTTGATAAAGAGATAGTAGTATACTCGTAACAACTAGTATGACGACGGTATAAAGAATGAAAAAAAAACCACGGTTAGGTGGTATATAATACAATTATGGTTGGACGGACTGCCTGCCGAGTGCCGACACAGAGGTAGCCACAGCCGTGAACTACCGCACTGTACACTGGTTGATAAAGAGATAGTAGTATACTCGTAACAACTAGTATGACGACGGTATAAAGAACGAAAAAAAAACCACGGTTAGGTGGTATATATTATAATACAATTATGGATGGACGGACTGCCTGCCGAGTTCCGACACAGAGGTAGCCACAGCCGTGAACTACCGCACTGTACACTGGTTGATAAAGAGATAGTAGTATACTCGTAACAACTAGTATGACGACGGTATAAAGAACGAAAAAAAAACCACGGTTAGGTGGTATATATTATAATACAATTATGGATGGACGGACTGCCTGCCGAGTTCCGACACAGAGGTAGCCACAGCCGTGAACTACCGCACTGTACACTGGTTGATAAAGAGATAGTAGTATACTCGTAACAACTAGTATGACTATGACGACGGTATAAAGAAAGAAAAAAAAAACCACGGTTAGGTGGTATATAATACAATTATGGATGGACGGACTGCCTGCCGAGTGCCGACACAGAGGTAGCCACAGCCGTGAACTACCGCACTGTACTGTGTCTGCTGCTAATATAGACTGGTTGATAAAGAGATAGTATACAATACTACTAATATACTGGTGGTCAGGCACTGGTCACCACTAGTCACACTGGCAGTGGCACTCCTGCAGCAAAAGTGTGCACTGTTTAATTTTAATATAATATTATTTATCATGTACTCCTGGCTCCTGCTATAACAACCTGCAGTGCTCCCCAGTCTCCCCCACAATTATAAGCTTTATATACAATACATTGATGTGCAGCACACTGGGCTGAGCAGTGCACACAGACTGAGTCACTGTGTGACTGTGTATCATTTTTTTCAGGCAGAGAACGTATATATTAAATAAAACAAACAACTGCACTGTCTCTGGTGGTCACTGGTCACTGTGGTCGTCAGTCACTAAACTCTGTCTGCACTCTGCACTCTCTTCTAATCTACAGTATCACAGCAATCTCTCTCTCTCTCTCTCTTCTAAATCTAATCTAAATGGAGAGGACGCCAGCCACGTCCTCTCCCTATCAATCTCAATGCACGTGTGAAAATGGCGGCGACGCGCGGCTCCTTATATAGAATCCGAGTCTCGCGAGAATCCGACAGCGTCATGATGACGTTCGGGCGCGCTCGGGTTAACCGAGCAAGGCGGGAAGATCCGAGTCGCTCGGACCCGTGAAAAAAAAAGTGAAGTTCGTGCGGGTTCGGATTCCGAGGAACCGAACCCGCTCATCTCTACCCTCTATACAGTACACTGACCTTTATATACCTGCTAGTACATCCCTGATGCCTATATTCCCTAAGCTAAATCCCTGACGCCTCTATTCCCTACGCTACATCCCTGACGCCTCTATTCCCTATGCTACATCCCTGACGCCTCTATACCCTACGCTACATCCCTGATGCCTCTATTCCCTACGCTACATTCAAAGAAACCGAACCCGCTCATCTCTAGTATGTGACTGAGTCACTGTGTGCTGTGTATCGCTTTTTTCAGGCAGAGAACGGATTATAAATAAAACTGGTGGTCACTATCAGCAAAACTCTGCACTGTACTGAGTACTCCTAATGCTCCCCAAAATTAGTAAATCAAGTGTCTCTCTAATCTATTCTAAACGGAGAGGACGCCAGCCACGTCCTCTCCCTATCAATCTCAATGCACGTGTGAAAATGGCGGCGACGCGCGGCTCCTTATATAGAATCCGAGTCTCGCGATAGAATCCGAGCCTCGCGAGAATCCGACAGCGTCATGATGACGTTCGGGCGCGCTCGGGTTAACCGAGCAAGGCGGGAAGATCCGAGTCGCTCGGACCCGTGTAAAAAAACATGAAGTTCTGGCGGGTTCGGATTCAGAGAAACAGAACCCGCTCATCTCTAATTCTGACCCCAGTGTCGATTACGATGATGCAAAGTTACAGCCAAAATTGGCAAAATCCATTCGATTTATGATTATTGCAATAAAAGATGTTTTGCACATCACAGAGGAACCCCCTGTCGCTGACAAGAGGGTACATATGTACAAGGGAAAGAAGCCTGAGGTAACCTTTCCCCCCTCACACGAGCTGAACGAGTTATGTGAAAAAGCTTGGGAATCTCCAGATAAAAGACTGCAGATTTCCAAAAGGATTCTTATGGCGTATCCTTTCCCATCAACGGATAGGTTACGATGGGAATCCTCCCCTAGGGTGGACAAAGCATTAACACGCTTATCCAAGAAGGTAGCCCTCCCGTCCCAGGATACGGCTACCCTCAAAGAGTGTGCTGACCGCAAACAGGAGATTACCCTGAAGTCCATTTATACACATTCAGGTACCTTACTCAGACCGGCAATTGCGTCGGCCTGGGTGTGTAGTGCTGTAGCGGCATGGACAAATACCTTATCTGAGGGGATGGATAGCCTAGACAAGGATACTATTTTATTGACCCTGGGGCATATAAGAGATGCTGTCCTATATATGTGTGTATGCAAACTACAGGTGGTGCTGCAGGGCCCACACCCTTTTACTTGTCTTGTAGAGCAGCTCTGAAGCTGTCACAGTGCCCAGCTGCTGCAAGAAATCAGCTTGAATGCTTCAGGGGCTTGGGCATGGCCAACATGAGCCCCACACCGAAGGAGGGTGGGGGTGTTTAATGCAAACTTGGGGTTATACAAGCGCCGCAAAAGGCCGCCATGCCCTGCATGCCCCTTTTCTCTTTTCATATACAGATGAGGGTTCCAGCCAACTTTGGCCCACTGCTTGGATGACATCACCGTATGCAAATCCGTCTGCTGCAGACCTTCCCCCAGGAATGCTTGCAATAGTTGTTGCATATGGTTTAATGTCTGAGGGTGCTTCAGTATTAGGCAGCCTTCCGCCCTCCCATGTTCATCTGAAAAGATGTGGTCTCCCTGCAGTTGTTGTCCCCAGACGAGAGTTCCCTTGTGCTTCCTCAGTTAAATCTCCTTAACTTGACGGGGGTGTGCCCGAGCAGCCGCCCTCCCCAGCCCTATCCCAACACATACTTATCTTGCATATGAGATCTCTTGATCATGAAGATAGTTCTCACAGGTTGAGGTTCATCCTGGCCCCGCTCCCCGCTGGAGAGCGCTGATGGGGACAGCAGCGGGGCTTCAGCAGAAGGGTGAGTATGTGTGGCCAGAGACCTCCCTTCCCATGTGCAGGCCTGCAGAGTCTGCCACGCAGGATGGGGCATGTGGCACTCTCCCTCCAAGGGGCTCTTCCAGATGTAGCTCCTCAGCAGTATTTTTCCCGGGCTGCGCGGCGCTCTCCCCGACTGGCATCCGCCCTGGAACACTGCCTTCCTCAACGCAACATCAGCAGGGGGCCCTGGCCTCATCACCATCCCAGGTCTTTCTCATGTATGTATCATGTATGTGTGTGTGACATTTGTGTATGAATCATATATGTTTGTGATATATATATATATATGTATCTATCTATCTATCTATCTATCTATCTATCGTATGTGTGTGTATATATATGTATCTATCATGTATGTATGTATGTATGTATCTATCTTGTATGTATGTGTTCTATCTATCTATCTATCTATCTATCTATCTATCTATCTATCTATCTATCTATCTATCGTGTGTGTGATATATGTATGTATCTATCATGTATGTGTTATATGTATGTATCACACCTTCCTCTATACATATACATACATACATACATACATACATACATACACAGTCACACACCTATATCTGTACGTACACTGACATACACACACCAACATCTATACATAAACACGCTGACCCCTAAACGTACACCAACGTACCCACACCTGCATCTATACCTACACATGCTGACACGTGGACGTACACCGGCTTACCCACATGTGAATCTATACATACATGTGCTGACACCTGGACATACACTGATGTACCCACACCTAACATCTATACATACACATGCTAACACCTGGACGTATACAGACGTACCCACATTTGCATCCATGCATATATAGATGTAGGTGTGTGTACGTCAGTGTACGTCCAGGTGTCAACGCGTGTATGTATAGATGCAGGTGTGGGTACGTCTGTGTATGTCCAGGTGTCAGAATGTGTATGTATAGATGCAGGTGTGGGAACGTCAGTGTAGGTTCAGGTGTCAGCGCGTGTATGTATAGATGCAGGTGCTTGTATGTCCAGATGTCAGTGCATGTATGTATAGATGCAAGTGTGGGTACGTCGGTGTATGTCCATTTGTCAGCGCGTGTATATATAGATGCAGGTGCTTGTATGTTGGTGTATGTCCAGGTGTCAGCATGTGTATGTATAGATGCAGGTGTGGGAATGTTGGTGTATGTCCTGGTGTCAGGGCGTGTATGTATGGATATTAGGTGTGGGTACATCAGTGTATGTCCAGGTGTTAGCGCATGTATGTATAGATGCAGGATAATAATCACACAGCGTGCCCCCCACCAACCACAAACCTCCCCCACCCCCCTGTATGACATAAACACCGCTAATTCCACTTACACACAATAATTTCAGTTTGCGACCAGGAGCCGGCAATGTATGTGCACCCAAATGAAGCCACTGTACATGCCCTGCAGGCTGCTATGTACTGCACAGGTGCAACAAATGTAAATGCCCTATCTTTAAAATGGGGCATATTTTACTAAATTAAAAAAACCTGTAACTTTCTGTAAAACCTTAACCCCAAAAGGCACTACACTAACATCGGGGTGTAGAGTTGGATCTTGATCCAAGGCACCAACAGGCTAAAGCTTTGACTGTTTCCAGGATGCCTTGCACCGCCTCCTCTATAACCCTGCCCAGTGGCGTAACTAGACCTTTGTGGGCCCCATAGCAAAATTCTGAATGGGCCCACCAGCACTCAACAAGAATGAGTGGCGTTTGGGGTCAGAAAAGTAGAGGGGAAGGGGTCTGACAGAGTAGGGGGCAGGACATGAATGAATAGAAACTGAGGTGTCCATTATATAAAGAAATACAGTATGTGTGTCTGTGTGTATATCACACACACACACATATAAGGGAAATTCAAATGCCCTCAATTATTGCGCCCATTACACTCTGGTTTAGGTGCACAAAGCACCTAAACCTGAATAAAGTAATGGGCGCGATCATGAAAAGACACCGTTTGGTTGCCCAAATGGGTCTCTTTGCACACATTTCAGCTTGTTTCCCCTGGGGGTAGCGAGCTGAAATAAACATGTCGCACCCGTTGGCAGCAACATTAGAATAGCTGCTGACGGGCACGATTGAGGGAGGAAAGGGACACTTGAATCCAGCCCATAGATGCAATGTGAATATGTAATTTGTACCTTCCTATCTTAAAATGTATATAGTAGTGTTTACACTAGAGGTCTTTCCGAACCCCCTAATCCTAACATTGTAATTTGCTTTAGGGCGCACCTCCAATTAGTCTAGTGTTTCGTATTTTCACATTAAATACTTTCTTGCATTGGTTGGTTAAAGATTAGATCGTATATTTTTCTAGATATAGCTGTGCATAGTCTACAAGGCTACATGCTTCTCCCCTAACTAGAGATGTGCAGCGGGCATTTTTCGTGTTTCATGTTTTGGTTTTGGTTTCGGATCCGCAGTTGTGTTTTGGATATGGACGCGTTTTGGCAAAACCACCCTTTCGGGTTTTGTATTCGGGTGATTTTTTTTTAAAACCTCAAACAGCTAAAATCATCGAATTTGGGGGTAATTTTGATCCTATAGTATTAAGCTCAATAACCATAATTTCTACTCCTTTCCAGTCTATTCTGAACACCTCACACCTCCCAATATTATTTTTAGTCCTAAAATTTGCACCAAGGTCCCTGGATGACTAAGCTAAGCGACCCAAGTGGGCAGCACAAACACCTGGCCCATCTAGGAGTGGCACTGCAGTGTCAGACAGGATGGCACTTAAAAAAATAGCCCCAAACAGCACATGATGCAAAGATAAATAAAAAAAGAGGCGCAAGATGAAATTGTAGTGTGTCTCTCCTGCTCAGTGTCAGTTCTCAGTAGTATCCTCATCAGTGCTCAGTATCACTGCTCATTGTCTTGTGCTGCAATGTGGTGCTCAGTATACTAGAGTACATTACTAATAGTCCAGTGCTGCATCTTGCTGCTCAGTGTCAGTTCTAGTATCCTCATCAGTGCTCCGTATCACTGCTCATTGTCTTGTGGTGCTCAGTATACTACAGTACATTACTAATACTCCAGTGTCTTGTGCCGCATATGGCTGCTGTAGGGTGCTGTGGTAGTGTCCTGTCACTGTGCATATGTCATCATTCCAGTCACAGTGATATCTGGTATCTATCTAGTGGTATCTAATTCCAGACATTACCACCGTCTAATTCCAGATATATTACTGGCATATAATTCCACACATTAAAAAATGGAGAACAAAAAGGTGGAGGGTAAAATAGGGAAAGATCAAGATCCACTTCCACCTAGTGCTGAAGCTGCTGCCACTAGTCAAGGCAGAGACAATTCAATGCCATCAACATTATGTAATGATTATACGATACATTATATATCATATCATTGTATGGTTGTAAAATACAACTTAAAAACTTTAATGAATAAATACATAAAGTAGCTTTTATGTAACCTTTTTAAACCTATTAGCATAGACCGAATCTCATCGTGTGTATAGGCCTTTAGTTCAACAACAGCATGGGACCAGTTAGTGTGTTTTGACCACTGCACAGCACCTGGTGTTATATAGTAAGCACCACTATGGCATAGTATACAGCATTATGGGCCTGATATGAGTGTGACCAGCGGTGATGTGGAATGCAGTAGGAGGTGCTGTTTAGCAAGCACCACTTCTATATTCACCATGCAGTATATTGTGTGAATATAGAAGTGTTGGCTGTGTTATGTATTAGAGTAATTATTGCAGCTCCCAGCTAAAATTGCAACAATGTAATTTAGTGACAAGCTGCAGAGATTAACCCTTTCTGTGGCTGCTGCACAACCTCTATTCATATCGCTGAATTCAATTAGGGAGATGTTCTCACCCCGCGAGCAAGCGCAGGTAAATGCCACACTTAAATGTATGGGTATGGTCTCCATAAAATGAGCGTAGCCTTGCAGGCAAAGACTACCTTACACCCCAGTTCTTGACCCTGCACCAACAGACCTCGGCCACCACAGGGAAAAAAGTACAGTAATTTCCACCATGTTAAGCCCCACACATTAATGCCCTTTGGAACATATTATGTCACTCACCACAATATCTGTGATACACTATGCCCTACAGTAAAGCTTCTAATTACTTTTACAAAAACTGCTCAACGCCAAGAGTTTCACGTGCTGGGTGTCATGCTCATTGCCAGGGGTTTCACTCTCTGGGTGTCATGCTCATTGCCAGGGGGAACGCAGTAGGAGGTGTTATATAGTAAGCACCACTATGGCATAGTATATAGCATTATATATATTGTGAGCACTGGTGATGTTGAGTGCAGTAGAGCTGCTGCTGGGTAATTACAATTTACTACAACCACCAATATATTCTGCTGCACTATATATATGCAAAGATAATTCTGCTGGGTAATTACAATTGACTACAACCACCAATATATTCTGCTGCACTATATCTATATTTGCAAAGCTAATTCTGCTGGGTAATTACAATTGACTACAACCACCAATATATTCTGCTGCACTATATCTATATATGCAAAGCTAATTCTGCTGAGTAATTACAATTGACTACAACCACCAATATATTCTGCTGCACTATATCTATATATGCAAAGCTAATTCTGCTGGGTAATGCAAATTGAAACATTATTGCATAGTATGTGATTTTGAAGTACTTTTTTAAAGTTTTGAATGATATAGAACCAGTTTAATCTTTGTGGAATGCCTGGTTGTTGTTTTTAAGGTAATTTATTGCCTGGCATTTGAGGTGGGGGGGGTTTGGTTACAGATTTCAATTATTGGTTTTACTTGTAATAGTCTTCTACTTAAGTCCAATGGTGTAGGCTGTGCAAAGCCGTTTGGCTGTGCATTTATTGATCCAAGCGTGCATTTTTATCAAAGCGTGATAAAATTGACACATAACAGCAGCGTTCAATCAGCGTTAATTTATCTTCAGCTGATATCGATTGTGAATTGACGTTTCTTCTCTTCTTGTCACCTACAGTTAATTACAATTGACTACAACCACCAATATATTCTGCTGCACTATATCTATATATGCAAAGCTAATTCTGCTGGGTAATGCAAATTGAAACATTATTGCATAGTATGTGATTTTGAAGTACTTTTTTAAAGTTTTGAATGATATAGACCCAGTTTAATCTTTGTGGAATGCCTGGTTGTTGTTTTTAAGGTAATTTATTGCCTGGCATTTGAGGGGGTGGGGTGTGGTTACAGATTTCAATTATTGGTTTCACTTGTAATAGTCTTCTACTTAAGTCCAATGGTGTAGGCTGTGCAAAGCCGTTTGGCTGTGCATTTATTGATCTAAGCGTGCATTTTTATCAAAGCGTGATAAAATTGACACATAACAGCAGCGTTCAATAAGCGTTAATTTATCTTCAGCTGATATCGATTGTGAATTGACGTTTCTTCTCTTCTTGTCACCTACAGGTAATTACAATTGACTACAACCACCAATATATTCTGCTGCACTATATCTATATATGCAAAGCTAATTCTGCTGGGTTATGCAAATTGAAACATTATTGCATAGTATGTGATTTTGAAGTACTTTTTTAAAGTTTTGAATGATATAGACCCAGTTTAATCTTTGTGGAATGCCTGGTTGTTGTTTTTAAGGTAATTTATTGCCTGGCATTTGAGGGGGTGGGGTGTGGTTACAGATTTCAATTATTGGTTTCACTTGTAATAGTCTTCTACTTAAGTCCAATGGTGTAGGCTGTGCAAAGCCGTTTGGCTGTGCATTTATTGATCTAAGCGTGCATTTTTATCAAAGCGTGATAAAATTGACACATAACAGCAGTGTTCAATCAGCATTAATTTATCTTCAACTGATATCAATTGTGAATTGACGTTTCTTCTCTTCTTGTCACCTACAGGTAATTACAATTGACTACAACCACCAATATATTCTGCTGCACTATATCTATATATGCAAAGCTAATTCTGCTGGGTAATGCAAATTGAAACATTATTGCATAGTATGTGATTTTGAAGTACTTTTTTAAAGTTTTGAATGATATAGACCCAGTTTAATCTTTGTGGAATGCCTGGTTGTTGTTTTTAAGGTAATTTATTGCCTGGCATTTGAGGGGGTGGGGTGTGGTTACAGATTTCAATTATTGGTTTCACTTGTAATAGTCTTCTACTTAAGTCCAATGGTGTAGGCTGTGCAAAGCCGTTTGGCTGTGCATTTATTGATCTAAGCATGCATTTTTATCAAAGCGTGATAAAATTGACACATAACAGCAGTGTTCAATCAGCATTAATTTATCTTCAGCTGATATCGATTGTGAATTGACGTTTCTTCTCTTCTTGTCACCTCCAGGTAATTACAATTGACTACAACCACCAATATATTCTGCTGCACTATATCTATATATGCAAAGCTAATTCTGCTGGGTAATGCAAATTGAAACATTATTGCATAGTATGTGATTTTGAAGTACTTTTTTAAAGTTTTGAATGATATAGACCCAGTTTAATCTTTGTGGAATGCCTGGTTGTTGTTTTTAAGGTAATTTATTGCCTGGCATTTGAGGGTGTGGGGTGTGGTTACAGATTTCAATTATTGGTTTCACTTGTAATAGTCTTCTACTTAAGTCCAATGGTGTAGGCTGTGCAAAGCCATTTGGCTGTGCATTTATTGATCTAAGCGTGCATTTTTATCAAAGCGTGATAAAATTGACACATAACAGCAGTGTTCAATCAGCGTTCAATCGAAGTGAAAAAGAAGGAAAACAGAAGCACACCAATCTAACAAAACAAAGAAAACTGAAGAACTAATAACAAATGTGAGTCACTTACTCCTCAGATCACTCACCTCCTGATTGTTGCATCTGATTACATAGCACAGAACTACCTTACTTGGACATTTCATAAACCATCCATTTCACCTACAAATGCCTGTATCTGTATTATTGTAATTTTGTTTTTTAAGCACAGCTGCACCAATGCAATTTTACCTGCAAACACTTAAAACATCTAACATAATTACCATTGCTTCTTAAACCTCTCACAATCCTTTCATTTCTTACACTCCAAATACATTTCTGCACCCACTTTATCTACGCTTTTGACTCATTTCATACTAAATCTACACCCCTTGAGCCTACACTGCTTTTCTCACCTGCATTTCTGCAATTCTTCTGCTCGGATTGCCTTACCGTCTCCTCTCCTACTTCCACTACTTCAACCTATTTACCTACTTAACACTATGTCAAGGTTTTCTTATACTCCCCACATCACTCAGTGTCTACCTAATAATGTATCTTTATCCTTCCCCCACTAGTCTCCTCCACCTCCTCCTCTCTCCCCTCCTCTGTCTCCCCTCCATCCCTCTGTTTCCTTCCCCCACCTTTCCTGTTACCCCACTTTCATTCACCTCTGCCCCATGGTCCTGCTACCCCACAACTCAGCCCTGCTCCCTCTCTCCCTTCCCTGTCACCTCCCCACACCCCCATCCACATCACACTGACCTCCCTCCCTGCCCACCTCCTGCAGTTTCCCCTCCTAGCTCAGGCACCCGTACCATCACTACTCTCTCATCATCCCTGCCCTCAAAGTTAATCCCACCTCATCGCTACAGCAACCCTGAAAATCTAATTCACATCTCTCCCACAAACTCATACCCCCTATCCTGTGCCCTCTGGAATGCCAGATCTGTTTGTAACAAACTGGTCCCCACTCATGACCTTTTCATTTCCAACTCCCTACACCTACTAGCCATTACTGAAACTTGGATTACGCCCTCTGACACTACTTCTGCTGCTGCTCTCTCTGCTGGGGGCCTTACATTCACACACACACCCCGACCTGGGGGTCGCCATGGGGGTGGTGTTGGGGTCCTTTTACCTTCTAGTTACTCCTACCAACTCATACCACCAGAACCATCCCTTATATTCTCTACATTTGAGGTCCACGCCATATGCCTCTTCCAACCAGTCCATCTTAGAGTAGCTGTCATTTACCGCCCCCCTGGCACTGCTTCCAAATTCATCGACAACTTTGCTTCCTGGCTTCCTCACTTCCTCTCTTCTGACATTCCCACCATTATCCTAGGCGATTTCAACATCCCTATTGACATCCCCACACAATCCCCTGCCTCTAAACTCCTTAACCTCACCTCTTCACTTGGTCTCTCCCAGTGGACCTCCTCACCCTCCCATGTGAATGGGAGCACACTGGATCTGGTCTTCACTCACCGCTGTGATATTTCTGATTTTTCCAACTCCCCATTTCCCCTCTCTGACCACCACCTGCTCTCCTTCAACCTATCTCTCTCGACTTCCCCATCTCTACCTCCTAAGGCTACCATCACTAAGCGTAACATTGAAGCTATTGACACCACATTCCTTTCCTCCCTGTTTGACTCACTTCTCTCTCCTATTCTCTCTCTCTCATGCCCTGAACAAGCCACTTCCACATACAATGCTTCCCTTACTTCTGCTCTTGACTCTGTTGCTCCACCAACGACTATTCACCCTTGCAAATTAACACCTCAACCCTGGCACACCAAATGCACCAGATATCTGCAAAAATGCTCATGTACTGCTGAGCGTCACTGGAGGAAATCACGCTCTAAGGCAGACTTCCTCCATTTCAAACTTATGCTCTCATCCTTCAGTGCTGCCCTTTCTCTTGCTAAACAGTCATACTTCAAGAACCTAATCTCCTCCCAGTCTTCCAACCCCCGGCGCCTCTTTGCCACTCTCAACTCACTCCTCTGCCCACCTCCACCTCATCTCCCTTCCTCACTCTCTGCTCTTGACTTTGCCACTTACTTCACATCCAAAATTGACTCCATACGTCAGGACATCACATCACACCAGACTATCAGTAACCAGCCTTCTCCCATCCCTTACCAACCCTCCCCATCCCTCGCACCAACTCTGTCATCTTTCTCCCATGCATCTGGAGAGGAAGTCATGGCCCTCATTCGTTCCTGTCCCCTCACCACTTGACCCTATCCCCTCCCGCCTCCTTTGCCACCTCTCTTCTTCTGCTTGTTCCCATCTTTCCCACCTTCTCAATCTCTCCCTCTCATCAGGCACTGTCCCCTCTGCCTTCAAGCACGCTCTCATCTCTCCTATTCTTAAAAAACCTACCCTTGATCCAAACACTCTCTCCAACTACCGACCCATCTCTCTCCTCCCTTTTGCCTCCAAACTCCTTGAGCGTATTGTCTACAACCGCCTTACTTCCTTTCTTTCCTCACACTCACTGCTTGACCCATTCCAGTCTGGCTTCCGTCCTCTCCACTCCACTGAAACTGCCCTTACAAAAGTATGCAATGACCTCCATGCTGCTAAATCTAAGGGACACTACTCTCTACTTATTCTACTTGATCTCTCTGCTGCTTTTGACACTGTAGACCATCCTCTCCTACTGCAAATCCTTCACTCCATTGGTCTGCGTAACACTGCCCTCTCTTGGTTGTCGTCCTACCTTTCTGACCGTTCATTCTCTGTCTCCTCTCATGACTCCACCTCCCCCTCACTTCCACTAACTGTAGGGGTACCCCAAGGTTCTGTCCTTGGTCCTCTTCTCTTCTCTCTCTATACGTCCTCACTAGGTAAGCTCATTAGTTCTTTTGGTTTCCAATATCATCTCTATGCTGATGACACTCAAATCTATCTTTCCTCTCCAGACCTCTCCCCTACTCTCCTCACTCGTATCTCCAACTGTCTCTCTGCTATCTCTTCCTGGATGTCCCAGCGCTTTCTTAAACTTAACATGTCTAAGACCGAGCTGATCATCTTCCCTCCCTCCCGCATAATCTCACCTCCTACAATCTCATTATCTATTGATGGCACTACTATCTTCTCTACCCCCCAAGCACGCTGTCTTGGAGTAATCCTTGACTCCTCCCTCTCCTTCAAACCACACATTCAGCACCTCTCACAAACCTGCCGTTTTCATCTAAAAAATATTTCCAGGATCAGACTTTTTCTGACCCAGGATGCTACTAAGACTCTTATCCACTCACTGGTCATCTCCAGACTGGACTGCTGTAATCTCTTCCTGACTGGCATTCCTGACAAATACCTCTCTCCACTCCAATCTATCCTCAATGCTGCTGCCCGGCTCATTTTCCTCACCAAACGCACTACGTCCACCTCTCCTCTCTTACTAGTCCTTCACTGGCTCCCCTTCCCTTTCAGAATCCATTTCAAGCTTCTCACACTTGCTTACAAAGCCCTCACCCACTCCTCTCCCATCTACATCTCTGATCTTATCTCGCTTTACACTCCCACCCGTCCTCTTCGCTCTGCTAATGCACACCGACTCTCCTGCCTACGGATTACTTCCTCCCACTCCTACCTCCAAGATTTTTCACGTGCTGCACCACTTCTCTGGAATTCCCTACCTCTCCCCCTCAGACTCTCCACCTCTCTACAAAACTTCAAACGGGCTCTCAAGACCCACTTCTTCACCAAACCCAGCCAAATCTCATCCTAAACCTCTGTTCCATGCTCTCTATGTACCCCATCTGTCTCACCCCTGTCTGTCTACCCCTCCCTTTAAGAATGTAAGCTCTCACGAGCAGGGCCCTCTTCCCTCATGTGCTTACTCTTTTCTTACTTTAATAATCTTCAGCTGCACCAAATCCATCAGTCTTCTGCCACCTGATACTTATTCCAGTGTCATCTGCTGATGTAGCTATGTTTATTTACCCTGTACTTGTCCTATATTGTCGTCAACTGTAAGTTGCTGTTTTCCTGTTTGATTATTTGTTTATGTACTCTGTAATTGGGCACTGCGGAACCCTTGTGGCGCCATATAAAGAAAGGATAATAATAATAATAAATAATATAATATTTAGCAGTACGGTACAGTAGGCCACTGCTCTACCTACCTCTGTGTCGTCAAGTATACTATCCATCCATACCTGTGGTGCATTTTAGAAAAAAACATGTCTCGGCAGAGCAATCTATAAATCCATCATTTTTCAGACAGCAACAGTGGGTATTGTAATAGTCACCCAATCCATCACTTTTATAGGGTTACATGCACCCACATGCTACAGACTGTCTCAATAATTTTACTGTCACGCTGTGTGTGTTTGTGTTTTTATTTGGGTATTTTTTGTTGTTGTAGAACTACAGGTACCAGCAAGCCCGTTATTTCCCCGCCTGCTGGTACTTGAGGTTCTCCAAGTACCAGCAAGCGGGGGAGGCTTGCTGGGCCTTGTAGTTCCACAACGAAAAAACAATATTCTTTTTTTACACACATGGCTATCAGCCCGGCACCCACCACCCAGGGGTGCTGGGGACAGCCTCGGGCTTCACCCCTGGCCCTTGGGTGCCTCGAGGGGAGGAACCTCTTGATTTAAGGGCCTACATAAAAGTGTCCCCCGGCTGTGGCATTATCTCTCTGGCTAGAGGAGCCCGGTGCTGGTTTTAAAAATATGGGGGACCCCTACATCTATTGTCCCACGTATTTTTGGAACCTGGACCGGTCTAAGAGCCCGGTGCTAGTTGTCTAAATACGGGGAACCCCTGTCCAATTTTTCCCCCAGTATTTAAATAACCAGGACCGGCTCAAAGAGCCCGAGGCTGGTTATACTAAGGAGGGGGGACCTCACGCATTTTTTTTAACCCATTCAGACCCTTCTCCTTTAAGTTAATGGAAGCCCTGGACAACAAAATTGCATTCATGTCCTCCTCCCTCACCCTTCCCAGTCCCAAACACTCATTTTTTTTTTCTTTAAAAATGTATAATATATAACGAGAACAATGAGCAGGCAGGCAGCGGGCATTGGCGGCATCGGACTGAGATAGAAATTAGTGGTGGAGGGCTGGGTCAGTTGATTGTGGGCGAGTTTGTAAGCCATTGGCGGTGGCAGCGGGTATCGGCTCAGAGGCAGTAGCGGGCATTGGCTAAGGGTCATCGGCAGGATTCGGCGGACATTATGGCTGTAGTGCCTCACTAGCCACTGACCTCACTGCACGCCACTGTGGGACAGATGTAACATGCAGAGAGAGGTAGATTTGGGAGGGGGAATGTCCTAGCATAACTGTTAATTGCAGTGTAATACTGTAATTCAGCTGTGCAGCATTTGTGGCTAAATGTCAAAGAAGCCAGTATTTACCCTGCATGCAAAACAATAAATGTATTTGAACATACCTCCCAACTATCCCAATTTTTGCAGGACAGTCACTTTTTTGGGGAATGTCCAGCTAACCCAAACAACCCCCCCCCTTCCCATGGGGAAGGGGGGGGGGGTGGAAGGCTCCCTGTAGCTTGTTGCTCTGCAAATATGCACATTGTGGGTAATTCAGACCTGATCGCTAGGGTGTGTTTTTTGCATCCCTGTAATCAGGTAGTTGCCGCCTACAGCGGAAGGGAAAATTTGCTGTGCAGGTGTGTGATCACATGTGCACAAGAGCTGCACAGCTCAGCACTTACTCAGCCATTGAGGTGACGTCACAAATCCTCCCACAAAACGCCGGGTCCCTCCAGTGTTTTTCCGGACACTCCCTAGAAACATTCAGTTGCCACCCACACAAACACCCTCTTCTTGTCAATCTTCTTGTGATCTCCGGACCGTCGCACTTACGCATTGTGGCGCATACGCATGTGCAGTGCAGACCAGATTGCCCGCTGGCTGAAAATAAATTGAAGCGATCTGGTCTGAATAAGCCTCAATGTCTATTCACGGGAGACAGAGGGGCTGGGGCATGGCCAGCAGCTCACAGAGCACCTATAATGACAAAAATGGGAGACATGGCTCATGATCGCGATATACCTGCGAAGGTACGCCCTCTACTGATTGACAGGCAGAGGCATTCGCATTTTCTGCGGGGCACCCGGAGAAAATGTAGGCACACGCACAGGATGGACCCTGCGTATATGCCCCCATCCTCTTCATAGTTTTTGCGGTTGGAACGCGTATTACGATCCAAACTGAATTAGGCCCTATGTCTTATATACACGAGCAGTGTGAAAACATCAATCGATGGGGGTAATTCCAAGATGATCGCAGCAGGAATTTTGTTAGCAGTTGGGCAAAACCATGTGTACTGCAGGGGAGGCAGATATAACATGTGCAGAAAGAGTTAGATTTGGGTGAGTTATTTTGTTATGTAAATACTGACTGCTTTATTTTTACACTGCAAATTAGATTGCAGATTGAACACACCACACCCAAATCTAACTCTCTCTGCACATGTTAAATCTGCCTTCCCTGCAGTGCACATAGGTGGTCATTCCGAGTTGTTCGCTCGGTAATTTTCTTCGCATCGCAGCGATTTTCCGCTTAATGCGCATGCGCAATGTTCACACTGCGACTGCGCCAAGTAAATTTGCTATGCAGTTAGGAATATTACTCACGTTTTTATCATCGTTCTGGTGATCGTAATGTGATTGACAGGAAGTGGGTGTTTCTGGGCGGAAACAGGCCGCTTTAGGGGCGTGTGGGAAAAAATGCTACCGTTTCTGGGAAAAACGCGGGAGTGGCTGGAGAAACGGAGGAGTGTCTGGGCGAACGCTGGGTGTGTTTGTGACGTCAAACCAGGAACGACAAGCACTGAACTGATCGCACTGGCAGAGTAAGTCTCGAGCTACTCAGAAACTGCACAGAGATGTCTTATCGCAATATTGCAAATCTTTCGTTCGCAATTTTAAGATGCTAAGATTCACTCCCAGAAGGCGGCAGCTTAGCGTGTGCAATGCTGCTAAAAGCAGCTTGCGAGCGAACAACTCGGAATGAGGGCCATGGGGGGTAATTCTGAGTTGATCGCAGCAGGATTTTTGTTAGCAGTTGGGCAAAACCATGTGCACTGCATTTACGAACAGATGATTTTTTTATATAAATTTTAAAATGTTAGTAAATGTGTGTGTTTTTTTCAACCTGGAAGCCCAACATCGATTAAGATCGATCTTAAATAGACCCCTGGGTTTTAAGGATAACCATGGTTGAGTCCAATGGTTAATTCACATTGACCGAAGTTCTAATTAAGTCACCTGTGCTCAAGCATGATATCCTTAAAATCTGGATTGCAATGACAGCATTTTGGAACTATGCCTAAGGGTTTAATTTTTACATTTATCCACTGACAATAAATCTACCTACAATATCCCTGTAACTGTTATGATTACAGTATTTCACTAAATAATTTAATTTGCTGAACCTTCTGTAAAAAGAAATATTAAGCTGCTGTAATTCCCAGATGCAGCAAATTTGTTAGCTAGTGGGCAAAACCATGTGCACTGCAGGGATGGGGGGGGGGGGGGGGGCAGATATAACATTTGCAGAGAGATTTAGGTGGGTTATATTGTTTGTGTGCAGGGTAAATACTGGCTGTTTTGCTTTTACACTGCAATTTAGATTTCAGTTTGAACACACCGCACCAAAATCTAACTCTCTCTGCACATATTATACACCCCCCCCCCCCCTGCAGTGTACATGGTTTTAGCTAATAAATTTGCTGCTGTGATCAGATCTGAGTTAAGCCCTATGTATTTGGCACTGGCAAAGGGTTAGAGGCCTTGCTGTAGAGCTCACACCTTTCTTATCATGCATTGTAATATTTCCTATGTCCTGATGTTGTGCTCTCTGCTCCATCCAAGTAAACAGCAATGTAGCATGGCTATCAAAGAGCGTGAAGATTGCAGATTTCCTGGGATTAATGCTAAGGAATGCTATTCCAGAGGCTGCTGCTTTAATTCAAGTGTCACTGGGGTTAAATGGTGTTTTTACCTTAAAAACACAGGTAGAGTATATAGTACAGTGGTAAAGTGGGAGCATGTAGTGCTATTGATTACAGATTTGATGGAGCTTAAACATGGATAAGGTCCATGGCTCTAAGAGTTTATCTTGTGTATCCTTTATTCTTAGTCATGGTCAGATAAGATTAGAAAATACCATTTAAGTGGAAATTTCCTGTTAGCTGTTTTTCAGTTTGCTCAACTGTCTGATTAACTGGTCCTAAAAAAGGACCAAAGGAGCTAAATTGCCCTGTGATCTAGCTAAATTGCCCCAGTTAAAAAAAAAAAAACTAAGCTGCTGTAATTCCTGGATGTTTCCTTACTGCATCAACAGGAAGTGACAAGAAACAATGTAATGTGGAACCGTACAGCAGAAGGGATTGCGGCTACCCCACAATAAGTGCAGCGGAATGTAAGAAGAGGAATTGTTGCTTTGACTGCAGCATTCCCGGGGTTAACTGGTGTTTCTTCAAGTCACAAGGTATGGAGCTGCTGTATAGTTACTCGCAAGTCAGTAGTTGTATGATGCTCACACCTGTTAAGCTGGATACACACAGAATGCCCTACACAGGGGGTGAAATGAGCGCCCCCCCCACCCCCCGTATGCTCAGCACACATCACGCTGTGCTGAGCGGGGGGAGAGATGTGTGCTGAGCAGTTCGCTCAGCACACATCTCTCCCCAAAATCGGGCCGTGAATACGGACCTTTAAACTGGATCCACACTTAGATTATCTGTCCAATTTTTTTTTCTAGTTGAAACAAAATTATGCTAATATGTGGCAGCAAATGACAATTGACCATTTGCTCACAAACACTGGAAAACATCCAAAAATTTATATAAATTGGTTAAATCCATTTCATTTAGCTAATTTATCCAAACTACCTTTATTGTATCTCTGTGGGTGAATGATGTGTGGGTCAGTGTTGAGGGTGGTGGAGGAGATGGGAAATAGGCACAGCAGGGTGTGGACAGTCAAATAGTGTGCTTAGAGGTTCAGAGTCATTGTATGAGACTCTGGCAACAGTGACTTGATGAGTCTGGTGTCCATAGGGTGGGACGCATTAACCTTTTTATGCTATTGAAATAGTTCTCCTCCTGACCGACGCAGTTCCTTGCTCCGAGGTTGGTGTATTGTCCTGTTGCAGCGCCTCTCCACTGTGGTCACAGTGAGCTGTGTGGCGTTGCTGGCGCATGCCAATCTCCCCCCAACCTCCCTCTTGCATTTCAGACCTACGTACGCATGATGGGATCTTGTATGATATGCGCGTGTGCTGTAGAGATGAAAGTGGGGGTGAGGAGGCAGATCGTGAGATGGGGAAACTTTGTGGACTGTTAGCGAAGGGGAGCACTGGGCAATCTGAGTTGCAAAGAGGGCAGCAGAAGAGGTTATTGCATGTGCACTGGTGACAGGTCCATCCTTGGTGGCCAGCCTCAGTGGTAAAGGGGTACATGAGCTAGTGTCCCTTGGCCAGCCATGTACCATGGCCACCTCCCTACCTCCTATATATTCTCCCTGATCTGTCACTTTGTTACGGTCTGCTGCTGGCACTGGTGTATCGTCCTGCAGTTGCCGTCTCCGCCCATTGCTGTGACTTCCCCCAGAGTTAGCCACACAGAGTGACAGATCTGGGAAAATATATAGGCGATCATTACTTTCACTTGCAGCCTACCTTATTTTTTGCAGCCTAGCATGCTCCTGACCCCTTCTCTCACTAATACTTATACAACATTCATGAACTCATATTAAGGTTTCTTTATTATTCAGTCACACTGTCTTGGATCCAAACCATTTCCTGTGGCATTGCAGTCAAACAATTGAGCTATTTACCCTTGCATAGAAAGGTATAATCTAAGCTAGAGAATTCTATTTGGAGCTCACCTTGTACTTTGTGAAGAAATAATCAGCTTTGTGGCTGAGCAGATATATGGAGTGTGTGGCTTCACACTGCATTGATCTGCTGAGTTGCAATGCTAATAATTTTTTTTTTTGCAAAGTACCAATAGCTTCATTGTGAAGGTGGAAAGAAGGGTGTTACGGCATGGAATGTACAAACTGCGAGACCCTGCTGGTAGCGCCTTTGTCTATTTAGTAGGAAGGGCACGTAACAGCCGGGGGGCAATGGAGGAAGCCCCTTTAGGGCTGGAGCCCGGCGGCAACTGACTCCGTTGTCTCTGGCAGTTCCGCCCCTGGACTAGAGGAATGGTCAAGAACATGGCAACATTTAATGCCAAAAAATGCAAAATCATACACGTCTCAAAAATGCAAAGGCTAACTATAATATTAAGGGCATTATAATGGCAAGAGGAAAGCTATCTAAGTATTACTATTTCAGGTAAGCAATGTAACAAAGCAATAGGAAAGGCAAGTCAGATGCTTGTTTGCATAGGTTAAAGAACCAGTAGCAGAAAAAAGTAATACAGGTTGAGCATCCCATATCCAAATATTCAGAAATACGGAATATTCCGAAATACGGACTTTTTTGAGTGAGACTGAGATAGTGAAACCTTTGTGTTTTGATGGCTCAGTGTACACAAACTTTGTTTAATACTCAAAGTTATTAAAAATATTGTATTAAATGAACTTCAGACTGTGTGTATAAGGTGTATATGAAACATAAATGAATTCTGTGAATGTACACACACTTTGTTTAATGCACAAAGTTATAAAAAATATTGGCTAAAATGACCTTCAGGCTGTGTGTATAAGGTGTATATGAAACATAAATGCCTTCTGTGCTTAGATTTAGGTCCCATCACCATAATATCTCGTTATGGTATGCAATTATTCCAAAATACAGAAAAATCCGATATCCAAAATTCCTACAGCCGTACATTGCCGCTCTCATACATCCGCACACTGCCACTCTCATATATCCGCACACTGCCGCTCACATCTATACATACATAGCCTCCATACATCTACACATCCAATCCCCGCGCAAGGGAACACTGAAATCACTATCACTTTTCCCCGGGGTGTGACCACAGCCAGCCACTACTCCGGCCACCTTCTTGTGACACCAAAATGCATCTTACCTATCATCAGGGTGGTGCTGCTGCTGGGGGCAGGTTGCTGCCTCAGTCTCCTAGTTGGTGCTGCGATTGGAGGGGGTACTGCTTCCCTGTGCTGCCACTGTCTCCCGGATCATCGTGCCGCTGGCTGAATTGCAGCTTGACGCTACTGCTGCCGGGAGTAACAGCTTCCTGACTGTTGTTGCTGGTGGCTGCCTACTGCTCATTGCCGCCGGAACACTGACCGGCTCGGCAGTGATGCTGGCGGAGGAGTAGTGGCGGTGGGGTGGTGCCTGCTCCCTTCCCTCGAGCATGCCGTAGTGTAAAAAAATAAATAATAGAGAGCATACCAGGGTGAGAGTCTGTATGGATCACAGTGATTACACGGGGCACAGCATAAGGACACCTTGCTGTGAGGGGCTCTGCCCACACAGATTGCTGCACCCTCTCTGATGTCAGCCGCTGCCCTCTCGTTCTCTGGGCGGCCAGTTCCAGTGTGAGGTAGGAGAGGAAGAGAACACACAGGTGTTAGGCGCCGTGGTCCGCGATGTCCTCGCGGCCCGGCGCCTAGCAACTAGGGATGCCGAGCGTGCTAGCCGCCGGCTCCCTAGCAACGCTAGGACGCCGGGCGCGCTGAGCCGCCTGGACCCTAGCAACGGGGACGCCACGGACGGACTGCGCTCCCCTTGCAGGGTCAATCAAGTGAACTACACACACACACTTGTCTTCTGGTCGTGCAGCAAGGCAGCTGCACGGCATTGTGCTAATCAGGCTCTGAACTTCTGATTGAAGGACTCCCTGCTAAATACCTTCTCAGTGCTTCACACAGACGCCGGTAATAGCTTCCTGCATGCTGCTTTGGTTTGCTGACGTCTGTTCCAGTTCTGCTGTGTCCGGTCATTCCTGTCCTCAGAGTTCCTGAATCTTAGTGTTGTCATCTCTTCCCAAGGAGTCTTCCAGTCCTCATTTACCCGCAACAGTCGCTAGAGGATCTCGTGTGGTTTTCGTGAGTGGCGGCTCTGCCGCGTGCTGCGGCCTAGGCCGCTTTATTTTGTATTCTGTGTTGGTGCATTTGCGGAGGTTTACGCTCCCACACTCCTCTCCGGAACTCGCCGGTGCCGGGTAGAAGAGTGGACAAGTGGGTATTTTGGTTGTCCTTTTCCCTGGCGGTTTTCCGCATATACTCTAGTTTAAAGTTAGTTTTGAGCCCCTGGCTTTGTTGTTTAGTAGAGGGCCCCTTGTTATCACCCTGTCTCGGATTTCTCTTTGTCTCCCATTAAGACCTGAGGGGGCATCGGAGTTGGGCAGACGTAATCCGCCCTTCAAACGCGGCTGCCATGGGCCCAAGCAACCATAGTCTCGCAAGAGATTTCTGACAGCACGGGCGAGACAACGGAGATAGGGCGCCAGGGGCTATTCCCGTTCCCACTCCCTTTCCAAGCATTACGTTCCAGTACTCAGGTCCTTGCTATAAGATATCCCCAGACCAGAGTATTGGAATCATAACAGGAGAGCAGCCCTGATATATAACAGAGGTGGAAGTTCTATAGGCAGCAGAGACGGAGACCAGCCAGCCAGTCTCCCAGTGCCCTGATCACTACACGCCGCCAGCACAGCATTACAGGAGGGTCCTATAGTGCTGCCCTGAGCTAACAGGTGTGTGTACCAGTGTGCTGCGCCCTGGTGTCTCTGAGAGGGGTGAGGTCACCGTGCCGCTTTAGTATATGGCTTTTCCTTAGTACTGTAAGTTACAGCCCTGCACTAGTAGTGGCAACTCTGCCCTATGTGAACCTGTGAGGTTATTTTCCTATTTACAGAATAACCGGGGAGAAGGCGGCCATATTGCGGCTCTCAAGAGAAGGCACTCTAGTACACCCCCTGCTGGCGGCCACTGCGCAGGCGCAACAAATTGAAATGCCCGATCTCTATAATGGGGCATATTTCTCTTAATTAAAAAAAACCTGTAACTTTCTGAAAAACCACAACCCCAAAAGGCACTTCACAGGGACATGCTCTATCTAATAAAACAAACCCCAAGTCATATATATATATTATATATATATATATATATATATATATATATATATATATATATAAAATAAGATTTTACTCACCGGTAAATCTATTTCTCGTAGTCCGTAGTGGATGCTGGGACTCCGTAAGGACCATGGGGAATAGCGGCTCCGCAGGAGACTTGGCACAACTAAAGAGAGCTTTAGGACTACCTGGTGTGCACTGGCTCCTCCCCCTATGACCCTCCTCCAGACCTCAGTTAGGATACTGTGCCCGGAAGAGCTGACACTAAGGAAGGATTTTGAATCCCGGGTAAGACTCATACCAGCCACACCAATCACACCGTACAACTCGTGATATTATACCCAGTTAACAGTATGACAACAACGGAGCCTCTGCACAGATGGCTCTCAACAATAACCCTTTTGTTAACAATAACTATGTACAAGTACTTGGGATGGGCGCCCAGCATCCACTACGGACTACGAGAAATAGATTTACCGGTGAGTAAAATCTTATTTTCTCTGACGTCCTTAGTGGATGCTGGGACTCCGTAAGGAGGATTATATCAAAGCTCCCAAACGGGAGGGAGAGTGCGGATGACTCTGCAGCACCGAATGAGCGAACTCCAGGTCCTCCTCAGCCAGGGTGTCAAACTTGTAAAATCTTGCAAATGTGTTTGACCCCGACCAAGTAGCAGCTCGGCAAAGTTGTAAAGCAGAGACCCCTCGGGCAGCCGCCCAAGAAGAGCCCACCTTCCTCGTGGAATGGGCTTTTACTGATCTAGAATGCGGCAGTCCCGCCGCAGAATGACAGTCCTGTACCACAAATCTGAGGTACTCCTGGTGAGGAGAGTAAATGGGGACATGCAGGTAAGCATCCTTGATGTCCAGTGATACCATGTAATCCCCTTCCTCCAGGCTTGAGATAACCGCCCTGAGCGATTCCATCTTGAACTTGAACCGTTTTATATACGTGTTCAAAGATTTTAAATTTAAAATGGGTCTCACCGAACCGTCCGGTTTCGGTACCACAAACATTGTGGAATAGTAACCCCTTCCTTGTTGAAGGAGGGGTACCTTGACTATCACCTGCTGCAAATACAGCTTGTGAATTTGCCTCTATCACAGCCTCCCTGTCCAAGGGAGATGTTGGCAAGGCAGATTTTAGGAAACGGCGAGGGGGAGACGTCTCGAATTCCAGCTTGAATCCCTGAGACACTACTTGTAGAATCCAGGGATCCACCTGTGAGCAAGCCCACTGATTGCTGAAGCACTTGAGACGGGCCCCCACCGCACCTGGCTCCACCAGTGGAGCCCCAGCGTCATGCTGTGGACTTAGCGGAAGCGGGGGAGGACTTTTGTTCCTGGGAACTGGCTGTATATATATATATATATATATATATATATATATGCACACACACTCATGTATATACATGTATACACAAATACACGTATGTACATGTTTATGTATGTATAATACACTGATAGAGTACATTATATTTATGAATTAATTGCTTCCCGATTCTGCAGCAGCATCATCAGCACCATCAGTGTTACTCACAGTCACTTCACACTGACTGCTGCACAACACATCACTTAATTTCCGGGCCGCCCGCCACCTGGTGAAGAGACATGGGAGATGAAGGACCAGCAGTGCCACGTTGAGCGGAAGTATTGTGAATTAGTTACCCACACACTCCTTGTGACACCTGCTCCCCGTCTGCCCTCCCACCCGCCGCCTGCCATCCGGAACCCGCACTGACAAGTAAGTCTCAGCAGAATGTGTCTGCCGGCGGCTCCCAGTCCCCCCTAGAAGAACACTGCCAGTGGTGTGGCAGCCGCGGCACACTAGGACTGAGAGACCGCAGCGGGAGGAAAGCACGGGTGGGCGGGAGCAGGGCCGGCTCCAGGCCTACTAGCACCCTGAGCGAGAAAATGTAAAAGCGCCCCCCCCCCCCCCATGCGCGCGCCGAAGGCGCGCGCGCTCCCGGAAAAGTGGGTGTGGCCTCTGGAAAAGTGAGCGTGGACTCGTAACTTCATATCATCAAACTGTAAAAATATTTTCACACAATTAGCAGCCTTACACATAGCCACAGTAGTGTTCCTTACACACAATGTCTCCAGTATAGTGCCAGATACACATAATGTGCAGTGCCAGATAGACATGACATGCCTCCCAGCAGTGCCAGATAGACATGACATGCCTCCCAGCAGTGCCAGCTACACATGACATGCCCCGCAGCAGTGCCAGCTACACATGACATGCCCCGCAGCAGTGCCAGCTACACATGACATGCCCCCCAGCAGTGCCAGCTACACAGGATAGTGTTCACTTTTTAGGGCATGGTGCTGATCACAGGGAGGGCACATTTTTAAGTTAGGAGGGCAAAATGATGTACATACTGCTTGTTGTTCCCACACCTATATGTCAAAGCATGGACAGTGCGCGCCGAAGGCGCGCAGCAAAAATTAATGGGAGTTACTTCGTGGGGAAGGTACGTGGCCACATAATAGTGGCAATTTGCATTACACCACACAGTAGTGCAGCTAATACACACTGCACCAGGTAGAACCTCCTATACACTTTGCGCCAGGCACAGCACTGAGACACATTGCCTAGCCACAGACGCCTAGCGGGAACACTACATGACATGCCCCCCAGCAGTGCCAGCTACACGTGACATGCCCCCCAGCAGTGCCAGCTACATAAATGGCCACACAGTGCCAGATATGCACCCACAGTTCAGATACATAAATGCCCCCAAAGTGCCAGATACATAAGTGCCTCCACAGTGCAGATATGCCCCCCACAGTGCCAGATACATGATGCCCCCGCAGTGCCAGATACATAAGTGCCCACACAGTGCCAGATATAAAAATGCCCACACAGTGCCAGATATGTCCCCACTGTGCCATATATAAAAATGCCCGCACAGTGCCAGATATGCCACCACAGGGCCAGATACATAAATCCCCCCAGTGCCAGATACATAAATGCCCACATATTGCCAGATGCATAAGTGCCCACACAGTGCCAGATGCATTATTGCCCCCCACAGTGTCAGATACATTAATGCCCCCAGTGCCAGATATGCCCCCACAGTGCCATATACATAATGCCCCCACAGTGCAGATATGCCCCCACAGTGCCAGAAACATAATGCCCCCACAGTGCAGCTATGCCCCCACAGTGCCAGATATATAATGCCCCCACAGTGCAGATATGCCCCCACAGTGCCAGATATATAATGCCCCCACAGTGCAGATATGCCCCCACAGTGCCAGATACATAATGCCCCCACAGTGCAGATATGCCCCCACAGTGCCAGAAACATAATGCCCCCACAGTGCAGCTATGCCCCCACAGTGCCAGATATATAATGCCCCCACAGTGCAGATATGCCCCCACAGTGCCAGATACATAATGCCCCCACAGTGCAGATATGCCCCCACAGTGCAAGAAACATAATGCCCCCACAGTGCCAGATATATAATGCCCCCACAGTGCAGATATGCCCCCACAGTGCCAGATATATAATGCCCCCACAGTGCAGATATGCCCCCACAGTGCCAGATATATAATGCCCCCACAGTGCAGATATGCCCCCACAGTGCAAGAAACAATGCCCCCACAGTGCAGCTATGCCCCCACAGTGCCAGATATATAATGCCCCCACAGTGCAGATATGCCCCCACAGTGCCAGATATATAATGCCCCCACAGTGCAGATATGCCCCCACAGTGCAAGAATCAATGCCCCCACAGTGCAGCTATGCCCCCACAGTGCCAGATATATAATGCCCCCACAGTGCAGATATGCCCCCACAGTGCCAGATATATAATGCCCCCACAGTGCAGATATGCCCCCACAGTGCCAGATATATAATGCCCCCACAGTGCAGATATGCCCCCACAGTGCCAGATATATAATGCCCCCACAGTGCAGATATGCCCCCACAGTGCCAGATACATAATGCCCCCACAGTGCAGATATGCCCCCACAGTGCCAGAAACATAATGCCCCCACAGTGCAGCTATGCCCCCACAGTGCCAGATATATAATGCCCCCACAGTGCAGATATGCCCCCACAGTGCCAGATACATAATGCCCCCACAGTGCAGATATGCCCCCACAGTGCAAGAAACATAATGCCCCCACAGTGCCAGATATATAATGCCCCCACAGTGCAGATATGCCCCCACAGTGCCAGATATATAATGCCCCCACAGTGCAGATATGCCCCCACAGTGCCAGATATATAATGCCCCCACAGTGCAGATATGCCCCCACAGTGCAAGAAACAATGCCCCCACAGTGCAGCTATGCCCCCACAGTGCCAGATATATAATGCCCCCACAGTGCAGATATGCCCCCACAGTGCCAGATATATAATGCCCCCACAGTGCAGATATGCCCCCACAGTGCAAGAATCAATGCCCCCACAGTGCAGCTATGCCCCCACAGTGCCAGATATATAATGCCCCCACAGTGCAGATATGCCCCCACAGTGCCAGATATATAATGCCCCCACAGTGCAGATATGCCCCCACAGTGCCAGATATATAATGCCCCCACAGTGCAGATATGCCCCCACATGAATAAACATAATGCCCCCACAGTGCCAGATATATAATGCCCCCACAGTGCAGATTTTAACTTACATGGCATTGTCACTGCGGACTGCGGTGCTGGGAGCCGGGAGGGGGAGTACTGCTGTGGGCCCAGGCAGGCAGGCGGGCGGGCGGCTGGACGGATGAACGATTCCGTCTGCGCTGCGCGGCGCCGGCGTCTAACGTCAGACGCCGGCGCCGCACAGCGCGCTGCGCGCACACACACACAGTTTGAAGGCTGGCTCCAGGCAGGAATATGGCGGCCGCAGCGTGCGGCGCCCTAAAAGAGTGGCGCCCCGCGCGGCCGCTCCAGTCGAACATGCCTGGAGCCGGCCCTGGGCGGGAGGAGAGCATAGGCGGACATCACCACGTCACATTGCAAGGTGACACCAGTCCCCCCAGTGAGGCCGCTGACGAATGCACTCAGCATTGTATTAGCAGCAGGCAGAGGGGGGGCGGGCGCAGCGGTGGTGGGAGGTACGGAAATGAGCTACAGGCTAGGCTCCACCGATCACACACTCAGCGATCACTGTGCCACAGCAAGCGTGGCGTGCAGCGGTGCTGGACATTAGGGAGTGCCTGTGCGCACCAGGCACCCCCTGTACGCACGCCTATGCGCTACCACCCCCCATATGCCACACTACATCACTATGCTATAGCCCTCCCATATGCTGCACTTCATAGTTACACTATACCCCCCATACAACATACTACATCACCACACTACACTACTCACAATAAAATTAAAACATCCCAGTTCCTCATTCTTAATGAGCTCACGTGAGTTCTCTCCCCAACAGAGCTCCAGACCAAGTAACAATGAAGACACCAGCAGCGTGTAGGGGGCAGGCCTGGTCCACTTGTCAGGAGAGAGCAGTCACTGGAGGGTAAGAAGGGGGCGGGGCCTAGTCCTACAGACGGGAGAGAGCACAGACAGGAGAGAGCAAGGTACAGGGGTAGAAGGGGACGGCTGATGTGAAGAAGGGGGCGGGGCCTATTCTTGCATCCTTTCAAAATTCGACTTTTTAAAATTCGACATTTGACAAATTCGACTTTTCTGCAATGGTACAAATGCGGCAATTCAACAAAAGTATATTCAATTGAAGTTTGTAAATTCGACAACAGTGCTTTTAAACAGTAAATTCGTCATTTTCAATCCGCCACACTTTGCAGGCGGAATCTAATAAAAAATAATATTTTTTTGGGGTAATAGCATATCTATTTATATTAGAAGGGATTAGGTACTTGGTTTGTCTTTTTTGGAGGCACAAGTATTATTTATATATTTTTTTAAAGATTATTATTATTATTTTTTTTTTTAAATGGAATGTGAAAAACCCGGAAAAGAAAAATTGCGTGGGGTCCCCCCTCCAAAGCATAACCAGCCTCGGGCTCTTCGAGCCGGTCCTGGTTCTAAAAATCCGGGGGAAAAACGGACAGGGGATCCCCCGTATTTTTAAAACCAGCTCCGGGCTCTGCGCCTGGTGCTGGTGCAAAAAATACGGGGGACAAAAAGAGTAGGGTCCCCCATTATTTTTACACCAGCATCGGGCTCCACTAGCTGGACAGATAATGCCACAGCCGGGGGTCACTTTTATACAGTGCCCTGCGGCCGTGGCATTAAATATCCAACTAGTCACCCCTGGCCGGGGTACCCTGGGGGAGTGGGGACCCCTTCAATCAAGGGGTCCCCCCCCCCAGCCACCCAAGGGCCAGGGGTGAAGCCCGAGGCTGTCCCCCCCATCCAAGGGCTGCGGATGGGAGGCTGATAGCCTTGAGAAAATTGAAAGAATATTGTTTTTTCCAGTAGTACTACAAGTCCCAGCAAGCCTCCCCCGCAATCTGGTACTTTGAGAACCACAAGTACCAGCATGCGGGAGAAAAACGGGCCCGCTGGTACCTGTAGTTCTACTGGGAAAAAAATACCCAAATAAAAACAGGACACAGACACCGTGAAAGTATAACTTTATTTCACACCTGCCGACACACAAATACTTACCTATGTTGACACGAAGCAGTCGGTCCTCTTCTCCAAGTAGAATCCACGGGTACCTGAAAATAAAAGATAATTATACTCACCTGATCCAGGTTCCAGATTAAATCCACGTACTTGGCAAAACAACAAACCGAACACCCGGACCAGACGGACTGAAAGGGGTCCCATGTTTACACATGGGACCCCTTTCCACGAATGCAGACATCCGAATCTCGCGGGAATCCGACAGCGGGATGATGACGTTCGGGCGCGCTCGGGCTAGCCGAGCAAGGCGGGAAGGTTCGAACCTGCCTCGGACCCATGTAAAATGGGTGAAGTTCGGGGGGTCCGGATTCCGACGAACCGAACCCACTCATCACTAGTATGTACGTGTGTGTCAGGTGCCGTGCGCGTACGTACGTACGTACGTACGTACGTACGTACGTACGTACGTGTGTGTCAGGTGTCGTGCGTGTACGTGTGTGTGTGTGTCAGGTGGCGCGTACCTACATGTGTGTATGTCAGGTGCTGTGCATGTGTGTACGTACACGCGTGTATGTGTCAGGTGCCGCGCGTGTACGTGTGTGTGTGTGTGTGCCAGTGTGCCAGGAGCCACGCGTGTACATGCGTGAGGGTGTCAGGAGCCGCGCGTATACGTACATACGTGTAAGTTTCAGGTGCCGCGCGTATACATACGTGTGTGTGTCAGGAGCCGAGCGTGTACGTACATGTGTGTGTGTCAGGAGCAATGCGCGTGTGTGTCAGGAGCCACACGTGTGCATACGTGTGTGTGTCAGGTGCCACACATGTACGTACGTACGTACGTACGTGTGTGTGTGTGTGTGTGTGTGTGTGTCAGGTGCCGCGCGTGTACGTGTGTGTGTCAAGTGCCGCGTGTGTACGTACGTATGTGTGTGCCTGGAGCCGCGCGTGTACATACATGTGTGTGTGTGTGTCTCAGGTGCTGTACGTGTATGTGTGTGTCTCAGGTGCTGCACGTGTATATGTGTGTATTTCAGGTGCTGCATTTGTATGCGTCAGCTGCCACGTGGGTGTCAGGTGTTGAGCGTGTATGTGTTTGTGTCAGCTGTCGCATCTGTATGTGTGTGACTGTCAGGTGCTGCGCGTGTATGTGTGTGTCAGGTGCTGTTCATGTATGTGGGAGTGGCAGGTGCTGCATGTGTATATATGTGTGAGTGGCAGGTGCTGCGTGTGTATACGAGTGTGTGTGAGGTGCTGCGAGTGTATGTGTGTGTTAGGTGCTCTGAGTGTATATGATTGTGTGTCAGGTGCTGTGCGTGTGTGCGTTAAATGCCACATGTATATATGTGTGTCAGGTGCTGTGTGTGTGTGTGTGTGTCAGGTGCTGCATGTTTGTATGTGTGTGTGTGTGTGTCAGGTGCTGCATGTCTGTATGTGTGTGTGTGTCAGGCGCTGCATGTCTCTCTGTGTGTGTGTGTGTGTGTGTGTGTGTGTGTCAGGTGCTGCATGTCTGTATATGTGTGTGGGTGTGTCAGGTGATGCATGTCTGTGTGTGTGGGTGTGTCAGGTGATGCATGTGTGTGTGTGTGGGTGTGTCAAGTGCTGCATGTCTGTGGGTGTGTGTGTGTGTGTCAGGTGCTGCATGTCTGCGTGTGTGTGTGTCAGGCGCTGTATGTCTGCGTATGTGTGTCAGGCGCTGCATATCTGTGTCAGGTGCTGTGTGTGTGTGTGTGTGTGTGTGCGTGTCTGTCAGGTGCTGCGTGTCTGCGTGTGTGTCAGGTGCTGCGTGTCTGCGTGTGTGTCAGGCGCTGCGTGTCTGCGTGTGTGTCAGGCGCTGCGTGTCTGCGTGTGTGTCAGGCGCTGCGTGTCTGCGTGTGTGTCAGGCGCTGCGTGTCTGCGTGTGTGTCAGGCGCTGCGTGTCTGCGTGTGTGTCAGGCGCTGCGTGTGTGTCAGGCGCTGCGTGCGTGTCAGGCGCTGCGTGCGTGTCAGGCGCTGCGTGTCTGCGTGTGTGTCAGGCGCTGCGTGTCTGCGTGTGTGTCAGGCGCTGCGTGTGTGTCAGGCGCTGCGTGTCTGCGTGTGTGTCAGGCGCTGCGTGTGTGTCAGGCGCTGCGTGTGTGTCAGGCGCTGCGTGTGTGTCAGGCGCTGCGTGTCTGCGTGTGTGTCAGGCGCTGCGTGTCTGCGTGTGTGTCAGGCGCTGCGTGTCTGTGTGTCAGGTGCTGCGTGTGTGTGTCAGGTGCTGCGTGTGTGTGTGTCAGATGCTGCGTGTCTGCGTGTGTGTCAGGTGCTGCGTGTGAGCATGTCAGGTGCTGCGTGTGTCAGGAGCATGTGAGTGTCAGGTGCGTGTGTGTGTCAGGCGCTGCGTGTGTCAGGCGCTGCGTGTGCGTGTGTCAGGCGCTGCCTGTGCGTCAGGCGCTGCGTGTCTGTGTGTGTCAGGCGCTGCGTGTCTGTGTGTGTCAGCGCTGCGTGTGTGTCAGGCGCTGCCTGTGCGTGTGTGCCAGGCGCTGCCTGTGCGTGTGTGCCAGGCGCTGCCTGTGCGTGTGTGCCAGGCGCCGCGTGTCTGTCAGGCGCCGCGTGTGCGTCAGGCGCCGCGTGTGCGTCAGGCGCCGCGTGTCTATGTGCGTCAGGCGCCGCGTGTGAGTGTGTGCGTGTGTGTCAGGTCCGTGTGAGTGTCAGGTGCTGCGTCTGTGTGTGCGTGTGTCAGGTGCTGCGTGTGTGTCAGGTGCTGCGTGTGAGTGTGTGCGCGTGTGTCAGGTCCGTGTGAGTGTCAGGTGCTGTGTGTGTGTGTGTCAGGTGCTGTGTGTGTGCGTGTGTGTCAGGTGCTGTGTGTGTGTGTGTGTCAGGTGCTGTGTGTGTGCGTGTGTGTCAGGCGCTGCATATGCGTATGCGTGTCAGGCGTTGCATGTCTGTGTGTGTCAGGCGCTGCGTGTCTGGGGGGGGGTGGCTGGACACACAGCAGAGAGGGGGGGGGGGGTGGCTGGACACACAGCAGAGAGGGGAGGGTGACCGGACACACGGCAGGGAGGGGAGGGGGTAGGGGGTGGCCGAACACAGCGGGAAGAGGGGGGAGTTGCCGAACACACAGCAGGGGAGGGTAGGGGATGGTGGCCAGACAAACAGCAGGGGAGGGGAGGGGGGGGGGAGGGTAGGCCGGACACACAGCAGGTGAGGGGGGGGGGTGGCCGGACACACAGCAGGGAGGAGGGGTAGGCAGGACACACAGCAGGGGAGGGGAGGGTGGCCGGACAAACAGCAGGGAGGGGGGGGGTAGGCCGGACACACAGCAGGGGAGGGGGGGTGGCTGGACACACAGCAGGTGAGGGGGGTGCTGGACACACAGCAGGTGAGGGGGGGGGGGCTGGACACACAGCAAGTGAGGGGGGGGGCTGGACACACAGCAGGTGAGGGGGGGGGCTGGACACACAGCAGGTGAGGGGGGGGGCTGGACACACAGTAGGTGAGGGGGGGGGCTGGACACACAGCAGGTGAGGGGGGGGGGCTGGACACACAGCAGGTGAGGGGGGGGCTGGACACACAGCAGGTGAGGGGGGGGGGGCTGGACACGCAGCAGGTGAGGGGGGGGGGCTGGACACGCAGCAGGGGAGGGGGGGGGTATGCCGGACACACAGCAGGGGAGGGGAGGGTGGCCGGACACACAGCAGGGGAGGGGAGGGTGGCCGGACACACAGCAGGGGAGGGGAGGGTGGCCGGACAAACAGCAGAGAGGGGGGGGGGGGTAGGCCGGACACACAGCAGGGGAGGAGGGGGGGGCTGGACACACAGCAGGTGAGGGGGGGGGGCTGGACACACAGCAGGTGAGGGGGGGGTAGGCCGGACACACAGCAGGGAGGGGAGGGGGGGGGGGGTAGGCCGCCGGACACACAGCAGGGGAGGGGAGGGTGGCCGGACAAACAGCAGGGGAGGGGGGGGTAGGCCGGACACACAGCAGGTGAGGGGGGGGCGGTGGCTGGACACACAGCAGGTGAGGGGGGGGGGTCTGGACACACAGCAGGGAGGGGGGGGGTAGGCCGGACAAACAGCAGGGAGTGGGGGGGGGTAGGCCGGACACACAGCAGGGAGGGGGGGGGGGTAGGCCGGACACACAGCAGGTGAGGGGGGGTGGGGTGGCTGGACACACAGCAGGGAGGGGGGGGGTGGGCCGGACACACAGCAGGTGAGGGGGGGGGGGTGGACACACAGCAGGTGAGGGGGGGGGCTGGACACACAGCAGGTGAGGGGGGGGTAGGCCGGACACACAGCAGGTGAGGGGGGGGTGGCTGGACACACAGCAGGGAGGGAAGGGGGTAGGGGGGTTGCCTTATTATAATAACCGTGTGGGGGAGGAGTCTGCGGCAGTGGGTGAATGAGATGTGGGGGCAGGCTGCTAAGGGTGCAGGGGAGGAGGGGAAGGGAGCCGGATGGATCTGAATGTGAGCCGCACGTAAGGGACCATACTGATCCTCCCCACCTCAGCCCGCTGGTGCTGCTGCTGCTGCCTGACTTCTTCCGTGCAGCACAGCTGTCTTCTCCGGCTGCCGCTCCCGCACCCGCTTCAGGTGTGGGGGTACCACACCGCTCAGTAGGCAAGCGCTGTCAGTCAGGAGTCAGCGCTGCACCGGATGTCTCTTCTGGATGTCCTCTGACTTTCTCCTGCGGCGCAACTCCAGCTATTCCTCCCGCTGCGGCTCCCACTTCGGGTAAGGGGACCATATTGCTCAGTAGTGAGCACTTTCGGTAAGCCTGCGGCTGCTATGCCGCTACCCCTCTCCTCCACAGTCCTAATGGGTCGCTGCAGTCTGTAAGGGACCGCAGGTGTACACACCCAGGAACCGCTGGCTCTCCTCCCACCGCCAGCAGCTACTTTTATAACCTCAGCCTGCACGAGACCCCTTCCCTCACTCACTCTCGCTCTCCTGGCGGCCACTGCGCCGCAACAAATTGAAAAGCCCTATCTCTATAATGGGGCATATTTCTCTTAATTAAAAAAACCCTATAACTTTCTGAAAAACCACAACCCCAAAAGGCACTACACTGGGGCATACTCTATCTAGTAAAACAAACCCCAAGTCTTAATTCGTCCTCTATCCGGAGTTATGCCTTCCCAAAAAATATCTAATTCACTCTATAGGAAAACGGTGTCAAAAAGCCACAAAGGAAGTCACAGAAAAAAACTGACAGTTGGAACTTTAGGTTACTCCCAATTCCTCATTTTTTATTATTTTGCATGCAGCACCGGGTAACGATTCTACACGCCCATGCCAAATTTCAGCTCAGTACGTCCAATCAGTTTTGAGGTGTAGCCCCTCAAACACCATGCCCCCATCTCAGAAGTTCCCTATGGGAGAATTCCGTTTGTTCGATTCAGCCTTAATATAAGGGCACGACCGTGCCCTTATAATATCTATCTATCTATCTATCTATCTATCGTATGTGTGTGTATATATACATCTATACATACATGCGCTAACACCTGGACATACACTGATGTACCCACACCTAATATCCATTAGAGATGAGCGGGTTCGGTTTCTTTGAATCCGAACCCGCACGAACTTCACTTTTTTTTTCACGGGTCCGAGCGACTCGGATCTTCCCGCCTTGCTCGGTTAACCCGAGCGCGCCCGAACGTCATCATGACGCTGTCGGATTCTCGCGAGACTCGGATTCTATATAAGGAGCCGCGCGTCGCCGCCATTTTCACACGTGCATTGAGATTGATAGGGAGAGGACGTGGCTGGCGTCCTCTCCATTAGAATAGATTAGAAGAGAGAGAGAGAGATTGTGCAGACAGAGTTTACCACAGTGACCAGTGCAGTTGTTGTTAAGTTAACTTTTATTTAATATATCCGTTCTCTGCTATATCCGTTCTCTGCCTGAAAAAAACGATACACAGCAGTCACACAGTGTGACTCAGTCTGTGTGCACTCAGCTCAGCCCAGTGTGCTGCACATCAATGTATAAAAGCTTATAATAATTGTGGGGGAGACTGGGGAGCACTGCAGGTTGTTATAGCAGGAGCCAGGAGTACATAATATTATATTAATTTAAAATTAAACAGTGCACACTTTTGCTGCAGGAGTGCCACTGCCAGTGTGACTAGTGGTGACCAGTGCCTGACCACCAGTATAGTAGTATATTGTTGTATACTATCTCTTTATCAACCAGTCTATATTAGCAGCAGACACAGTACAGTGCGAGTTCACGGCTGTGGCTACCTCTGTGTCGGCAGTCGGCACTCGGCAGGCAGTCCGTCCATCCATAATTGTATAATTATATACCACCTAACCGTGGTATTTTTTTTTCTTTCTTTATACCGTCGTCATAGTCATACTAGTTGTTACGAGTATACTACTATCTCTTTATCAACCAGTGTACAGTGCGGTAGTTCGCGGCTGTGGCTACCTCTGTGTCGGCAGTCGGCAGGCAGTCCGTCCATCCATAATTGTATTATTATAATATATACCACCTAACCGTGGTTTTTTTTTCATTCTTTATACCGTCATAGTGTCATACTAGTTGTTACGAGTATACTACTATCTCTTTATCAACCAGTGTACAGTGCGGTAGTTCACGGCTGTGGCTACCTCTGTGTCGGCAGTCGGCAGGCAGTCCGTCCATCCATAATTGTATTATAATATATACCACCTAACCGTGGTTTTTTTTTCATTCTTTATACCGTCATAGTGTCATACTAGTTGTTACGAGTATACTACTATCTCTTTATCAACCAGTGTACAGTGCGGTAGTTCACGGCTGTGGCTACCTCTGTGTCGGCAGTCGGCAGGCAGTCCGTCCATCCATAATTGTATTATAATATATACCACATAACCGTGGTTTTTTTTTTCATTCTTTATACCGTCATAGTCAGTCATACTAGTTGTTACGAGTATACTACTATCTCTTTATCAACCAGTGTACAGTGCGGTAGTTCACGGCTGTGGCTACCTCTGTGTCGGCACTCGGCAGGCAGTCCGTCCATCCATAATTGTATTATAATATATACCACCTAACCGTGGTTTTTTTTTCATTCTTTATACCGTCATAGTGTCATACTAGTTGTTACGAGTATACTACTATCTCTTTATCAACCAGTGTACAGTGCGGTAGTTCACGGCTGTGGCTACCTCTGTGTCGGCAGTCGGCAGGCAGTCCGTCCATCCATAATTGTATTATAATATATACCACCTAACCGTGGTTTTTTTTTCATTCTTTATACCGTCATAGTCAGTCATACTAGTTGTTACGAGTATACTACTATCTCTTTATCAACCAGTGTACAGTGCGGTAGTTCACGGCTGTGGCTACCTCTGTGTCGGCACTCGGCAGGCAGTCCGTCCATCCATAATTGTATTATAATATATACCACCTAACCGTGGTTTTTTTTTCATTCTTTATACCGTCATAGTGTCATACTAGTTGTTACGAGTATACTACTATCTCTTTATCAACCAGTGTACAGTGCGGTAGTTCACGGCTGTGGCTACCTCTGTGTCGGCAGTCGGCAGGCAGTCCGTCCATCCATAATTGTATTATAATATATACCACCTAACCGTGGTTTTTTTTTCATTCTTTATACCGTCATAGTGTCATACTAGTTGTTACGAGTATACTACTATCTCTTTATCAACCAGTGTACAGTGCGGTAGTTCACGGCTGTGGCTACCTCTGTGTCGGCAGTCGGCAGGCAGTGCGTCCATCCATAATTGTATTATAATATATACCACCTAACCGTGGTTTTTTTTTCATTCTTTATACCGTCATAGTCAGTCATACTAGTTGTTACGAGTATACTACTATCTCTTTATCAACCAGTGTACAGTGCGGTAGTTCACGGCTGTGGCTACCTCTGTGTCGGAACTCGGCAGGCAGTCCGTCCATCCATAATTGTATTACAATATATACCACCTAACCGTGGTTTTTTTTTCATTCTTTATACCGTCATAGTCAGTCATACTAGTTGTTACGAGTATACTACTATCTCTTTATCAACCAGTGTACAGTGCGGTAGTTCACGGCTGTGGCTACCTCTGTGTCGGAACTCGGCAGGCAGTCCGTCCATCCATAATTGTATTATTATAATATATACCACCTAACCGTGGTTTTTTTTTCATTCTTTATACCGTCATAGTGTCATACTAGTTGTTACGAGTATACTACTATCTCTTTATCAACCAGTGTACAGTGCGGTAGTTCACGGCTGTGGCTACCTCTGTGTCGGCACTCGGCAGGCAGTCCGTCCATCCATAATTGTATTACAATATATACCACCTAACCGTGGTTTTTTTATACCACCTAACCGTGGCAGTCCGTCCATAATTGTATACTAGTATCCAATCCATCCATCTCCATTGTTTACCTGAGGTGCCTTTTAGTTCTGCCTATAAAATATGGAGAACAAAAAAGTTGAGGTTCCAAAATTAGGGAAAGATCAAGATCCACTTCCACCTCGTGCTGAAGCTGCTGCCACTAGTCATGGCCGAGACGATGAAATGCCAGCAACGTCGTCTGCCAAGGCCGATGCCCAATGTCATAGTACAGAGCATGTCAAATCCAAAACACCAAATATCAGAAAAAAAAAGGACTCCAAAACCTAAAATAAAATTGTCGGAGGAGAAGCGTAAACTTGCCAATATGCCATTTACCACACGGAGTGGCAAGGAACGGCTGAGGCCCTGGCCTATGTTCATGGCTAGTGGTTCAGCTTCACATGAGGATGGAAGCACTCAGCCTCTCGCTAGAAAACTGAAAAGACTCAAGCTGGCAAAAGCACCGCAAAGAACTGTGCGTTCTTTGAAATCCCAAATCCACAAGGAGAGTCCAATCGTGTCGTTTGCGATGCCTGACCTTCCCAACACTGGACGTGAAGAGCATGCGCCTTCCACTATTTGCATGCCCCCTGCAAGTGCTGGAAGGAGCACCCGCAGTCCAGTTCCTGATAGTCAGATTGAAGATGTCAGTGTTGAAGTACACCAGGATGAGGAGGATATGGGTGTTGCTGGCGCTGGGGAGGAAATTGACCAGAAGGATTCTGATGGTGAGGTGGTTTGTTTAAGTCAGGCACCCGGGGAGACACCTGTTGTCCGTGGGAGGAATATGGCCGTTGACATGCCAGGTGAAAATACCAAAAAAATCAGCTCTTCGGTGTGGAGGTATTTCACCAGAAATGCGGACAACAGGTGTCAAGCCGTGTGTTCCCTTTGTCAAGCTGTAATAAGTAGGGGTAAGGACGTTAACCACCTCGGAACATCCTCCCTTATACGTCACCTGCAGCGCATTCATAATAAGTCAGTGACAAGTTCAAAAACTTTGGGTGACAGCGGAAGCAGTCCACTGACCAGTAAATCCCTTCCTCTTGTAACCAAGCTCACGCAAACCACCCCACCAACTCCCTCAGTGTCAATTTCCTCCTTCCCCAGGAATGCCAATAGTCCTGCAGGCCATGTCACTGGCAAGTCTGACGAGTCCTCTCCTGCCTGGGATTCCTCCGATGCATCCTTGCGTGTAACGCCTACTGCTGCTGGCGCTGCTGTTGTTGCCGCTGGGAGTCGATGGTCATCCCAGAGGGGAAGTCGTAAGCCCACTTGTACTACTTCCAGTAAGCAATTGACTGTTCAACAGTCCTTTGCGAGGAAGATGAAATATCACAGCAGTCATCCTACTGCAAAGCGGATAACTGAGTCCTTGACAACTATGTTGGTGTTAGACGTGCGTCCGGTATCCGCCGTTAGTTCACAGGGAACTAGACAATTTATTGAGGCAGTGTGCCCCCGTTACCAAATACCATCTAGGTTCCACTTCTCTAGGCAGGCGATACCGAGAATGTACACGGACGTCAGAAAAAGACTCACCAGTGTCCTAAAAAATGCAGTTGTACCCAATGTCCACTTAACCACGGACATGTGGACAAGTGGAGCAGGGCAGGGTCAGGACTATATGACTGTGACAGCCCACTGGGTAGATGTATGGACTCCCGCCGCAAGAACAGCAGCGGCGGCACCAGTAGCAGCATCTCGCAAACGCCAACTCTTTCCTAGGCAGGCTACGCTTTGTATCACCGCTTTCCAGAATACGCACACAGCTGAAAACCTCTTACGGCAACTGAGGAAGATCATCGCGGAATGGCTTACCCCAATTGGACTCTCCTGTGGATTTGTGGCATCGGACAACGCCAGCAATATTGTGTGTGCATTAAATATGGGCAAATTCCAGCACGTCCCATGTTTTGCACATACCTTGAATTTGGTGGTGCAGAATTTTTTAAAAAACGACAGGGGTGTGCAAGAGATGCTGTCGGTGGCCAGAAGAATTGCGGGACACTTTCGGCGTACAGGCACCACGTACAGAAGACTGGAGCACCACCAAAAACTACTGAACCTGCCCTGCCATCATCTGAAGCAAGAAGTGGTAACGAGGTGGAATTCAACCCTCTATATGCTTCAGAGGTTGGAGGAGCAGCAAAAGGCCATTCAAGCCTATACAATTGAGCACGATATAGGAGATGGAATGCACCTGTCTCAAGTGCAGTGGAGAATGATTTCAACGTTGTGCAAGGTTCTGATGCCCTTTGAACTTGCCACACGTGAAGTCAGTTCAGACACTGCCAGCCTGAGTCAGGTCATTACCCTCATCAGGCTTTTGCAGAAGAAGCTGGAGGCATTGAAGAAGGAGCTAACACGGAGCGATTCCGCTAGGCATGTGGGACTTGTGGATGCAGCCCTTAATTCGCTTAACAAGGATTCACGGGTGGTCAATCTGTTGAAATCAGAGCACTACATTTTGGCCACCGTGCTCGATCCTAGATTTAAAGCCTACCTTGGATCTCTCTTTCCGGCAGACACAGGTCTGCTGGGGTTGAAAGACCTGCTGGTGACAAAATTGTCAAGTCAAGCGGAACGCGACCTGTCAACATCTCCTCCTTCACATTCTCCCGCAACTGGGGGTGCGAGGAAAAGGCTCAGAATTCCGAGCCCACCCGCTGGCGGTGATGCAGGGCAGTCTGGAGCGACTGCTGATGCTGACATCTGGTCCGGACTGAAGGACCTGACAACGATTACGGACATGTCGTCTACTGTCACTGCATATGATTCTCTCAACATTGATAGAATGGTGGAGGATTATATGAGTGACCGCATCCAAGTAGGCACGTCACACAGTCCGTACTTATACTGGCAGGAAAAAGAGGCAATTTGGAGGCCCTTGCACAAACTGGCTTTATTCTACCTAAGTTGCACTCCCACAAGTGTGTACTCCGAAAGAGTGTTTAGTGCCGCCGCTCACCTTGTCAGCAATCGGCGTACGAGGTTACATCCAGAAAATGTGGAGAAGATGATGTTCATTAAAATGAATTATAATCAATTCCTCCGCGGAGACATTGACCAGCAGCAATTGCCTCCACAAAGTACACAGGGAGCTGAGATGGTGGATTCCAGTGGGGACGAATTGATAATCTGTGAGGAGGGGGATGTACACGGTGATATATCGGAGGGTGAAGATGAGGTGGACATCTTGCCTCTGTAGAGCCAGTTTGTGCAAGGAGAGATTAATTGCTTCTTTTTTGGGGGGGGTCCAAACCAACCCGTCATATCAGTCACAGTCGTGTGGCAGACCCTGTCACTGAAATGATGGGTTGGTTAAAGTGTGCATGTCCTGTTTTGTTTATACAACATAAGGGTGGGTGGGAGGGCCCAAGGATAATTCCATCTTGCACCTCTTTTTTCTTTTCTTTTTCTTTGCATCATGTGCTGATTGGGGAGGGTTTTTTGGAAGGGACATCCTGCGTGACACTGCAGTGCCACTCCTAGATGGGCCCGGTGTTTGTGTCGGCCACTAGGGTCACTAATCTTACTCACACAGCTACCTCATTGCGCCTCTTTTTTTCTTTGCATCATGTGCTGTTTGGGGAGGGTTTTTTGGAAGGGACATCCTGCGTGACACTGCAGTGCCACTCCTAGATGTGCCCGGTGTTTGTGTCGGCCACTAGGGTCGCTAATCTTACTCACACAGTCAGCTACCTCATTGCGCCTCTTGTTTTCTTTGCGTCATGTGCTGTTTGGGGAGGGTTTTTTGGAAGGGCCATCCTGCGTGACACTGCAGTGCCACTCCTAGATGGGCCCGGTGTTTGTGTCGGCCACTAGGGTCGCTAATCTTACTCACACAGCTACCTCATTGCGCCTCTTTTTTTCTTTGCGTCATGTGCTGTTTGGGGAGGGTTTTTTGGAAGGGACATCCTGCGTGACACTGCAGTGCCACTCCTAGATGGGCCCGGTGTTTGTGTCGGCCACTAGGGTCGCTTATCTTACTCACACAGCGACCTCGGTGCAAATTTTAGGACTAAAAATAATATTGTGAGGTGTGAGGTATTCAGAATAGACTGAAAATGAGTGTAAATTATGGTTTTTGAGGTTAATAATACTTTGGGATCAAAATGACCCCCAAATTCTATGATTTAAGCTGTTTTTTAGTGTTTTTGGAAAAAAACACCCGAATCCAAAACACACCCGAATCCGACAAAAATAATTCGGTGAGGTTTTGCCAAAACGCGTTCGAACCCAAAACACGGCCGCGGAACCGAACCCAAAACCAAAACACAAAACCCGAAAAATTTCAGGCGCTCATCTCTAATATCCATACATACACGCCCTGACACCTGGACATACACCAACATTCCCACACCTGCATCTATACATACACATGCTGACACCTGGACATACACCAACATACAAGCACCTGCATCTATATATACACGCGCTGACAAATGGACATACACCGACGTACCCACACTTGCATCTATACATACATGCACTGACATCTGGACATACAAGCACCTGCATCTATACATACACGCGCTGACACCTGAACCTACACTGACCTTCCCACACCTGCATCTATACATACACATTCTGACACCTGGACATACACAGACGTACCCACACCTGCATCTATACATACACGCGTTGACACCTGGACGTACACTGACGTACACACACCTACATCTATATATGCATGGATGCAAATGTGGGTACGTCTGTATACGTCCCGGTGTTAGCATGTGTATGTATAGATGTTAGGTGTGGGTACATCAGTGTATGTCCAGGTGTCAGCACATGTATGTATAGATTCACATGTGGGTAAGCCGGTGTACGTCCACGTGTCAGCATGTGTAGGTATAGATGCAGGTGTGGGTACGTTGGTGTACGTTTAGGGGTCAGCGTGTTAATGTATAGATGTTGGTGTGTATGTCAGTGTACGTACAGATATAGGTGTGTGTGTGTGTGTGTGTGTATGTATGTATGTATGTATATGTATAGAGGAAGGTGTGATACATACATATAACACATACATGATAGATACATACATATATCACACACACGATAGATAGATAGATAGATAGATAGATAGATAGATAGATAGATAGATAGATAGATAGATAGATAGATAGATAGATAGATAAAACACATACATACAAGATAGATACATACATACATACATACATACATGATAGATACATATATATACACACACATACGATAGATAGATAGATAGATAGATAGATAGATAGATAGATAGATAGATAGATAGATAGATAGATAGATAGATAGAATGATAGATACATATATATACACACACATACGATAGATAGATAGATAGATAGATAGATAGATAGATAGATAGATAGATAGATAGATACATACATATATATATATATATATATATATATATATCTATCACAAACATATATGATTCATACATATATCACACACACATACATGATACATACATGAGAAAGACCTGGGATGGTGATGAGGCCAGGGCCCCCTGCTGATGTTGCGTTGAGGAAGGCAGTGTTCCAGGGCGGATGCCAGTCGGGGAGAGCGCCGCGCAGCCCGGGAAAAATACTGCTGAGGAGCTACATCTGGAAGAGCCCCTGGGAGGGAGAGTGCCACATGCCCCATCCTGCGCGGCAGACTCTGCAGGCCTGCACATGGGAAGGGAGGTCTCTGGCCACACGTACTCACCCTTCTGCTGAAGCCCCGCTGCTGTCCCCATCAGCGCTCTCCAGCGGGGAGCGGGGCCAGGATGAACCTCAACCTGTGAGAACTATCTTCATGATCAAGAGATCTCATATGCAAGATAAGTATGTGTTGGGATAGGGCTGGGGAGGGTGGCTGCTCGGGCACACCCCCGTCAAGTTAAGGAGATTTAACTGAGGAAGCGCAAGGGAACTCTCGTCTGGGGACAACAACTGCAGGGAGACCACATCTTTTCAGATGAACATGGGAGGGCGGAAGGCTGCCTAATACTGAAGCACCCTCAGACATTAAACCATATGCAACAACTATTGCAAGCATTCCTGGGGGAAGGTCTGCAGCAGACGGATTTGCATACGGTGATGTCATCCAAGCAGTGGGCCAAAGTTGGCTGGAACCCTCATCTGTATATGAAAAGAGAAAAGGGGCATGCAGGGCATGGCGGCCTTTTGCGGCGCTTGGATAACCCCAAGTTTGCATTAAACACCCCCACCCTCCTTCGGTGTGGGGCTCATGTTGGCCATGCCCAAGCCCCTGAAGCATTCAAGCTGATTTCTTGCAGCAGCTGGGCACTGTAACAGCTTCAGAGCTGCTCTACAAGACAAGTAAAAGGGTGTGGGCCCTGCAGCACCACCTGTAGTTTGCATACACACATATATAGGACAGCATCTCTTATATGCCCCAGGGTCAATAAAATAGTATCCTTGTCTAGGCTATCCATCCCCTCAGATAAGGTATTTGTCCATGCCGCTACAGCACTACACACCCAGTCCGACGCAATTGCCGGTCTGAGTAAGGTACCTGAAAGTGTATAAATGGACTTCAGGGTAATCTCCTGTTTGCGGTCAGCACACTCTTTGAGGGTAGCCGTATCCTGGGACGGGAGGGCTACCTTCTTGGATAAGCGTGTTAATGCTTTGTCCACCCTAGGGGAGGATTCCCATCGTAACCTATCCGTTGATGGGAAAGGATACGCCATAAGAATCCTTTTGGAAATCTGCAGTCTTTTATCTGGAGATTCCCAAGCTTTTTCACATAACTCGTTCAGCTCGTGTGAGGGGGGAAAGGTTACCTCAGGCTTCTTTCCCTTGTACATATGTACCCTCTTGTCAGCGACAGGGGGTTCCTCTGTGATGTGCAAAACATCTTTTATTGCCATAATCAAAAATCGAATGGATTTTGCCAATTTTGGCTGTAACTTTGCATCATCGTAATCGACACTGGAGTCAGAATCCGTGTCGGTATCTGTGTCAACAATCTGGGATAGTGGGCGCTTATGAGACCCTGACAGTCCCTGCAACATAGGATCAGGCATGGGTTGAAACCCTGACTGTCCCAAAGCTTCTGCCTTGTCTAATCTTTTGTGCAATGAGTTTACACTAGCATTTAAAACATTCCACATATCCATCCAATCAGCTGTCGGCGGAGACACCACATTCATTTGCTCCCGCTCCTCTCTAATATAGCCTTCTTCCTCAGACATGTCGACACACGTGTACCGACACACTTCACACACAGGGAATGCTTTTTCTGAAGACAGTTTCCCCACAAGGCCCTTTGGAGAGACAGAGAGAGTATGCCAGCACACCCCCCAGCGCTATATAACCCAGGAATAAAACAGTAACTTAATGTTTGCCCAGTAGTGCTGCTGTATGTAATTTGCGAATTATGTGCCCCCCCCCCCCCCTCTTTTCAACCCTCTTGTCTAACGTGGTATAAGCAGGGTAGAGTCCGGGGAGCTTCCTCTCAGCGGTGCTGTGGAGAAAAAATGGCGCTGGTGAGTGCTGAGGGAGAAGCCCCGCCCCCTCGGAGGCGGGCTTCTGTCCCGCTTAAACTGTAAAATTGGTGGGGGCTTATACATATATAAAGTGCCCAGCTGTATATATGTTATATTTTTGCGAAAGAGGTTTATATTGCTGCCCAGGGCGCCCCCCCTGCGCCCTGCACCCTTACAGTGACCGGAGTATGTGAGGTGTATGGGAGCAAAGGCGCACAGCTGCAGTGCTGTGCGTTACCTCAGTGAAGATCATGAAGTCTTCTGCCGCCTCTGAAGTCTTCTTTTCTTCTCATACTCACCCGGCTTCTATCTTCCGGCTCTGCGAGGGGGACGGCGGCGCGGCTCTGGGACGGACGGCGAGGGTGAGATCCTGCGTACCAATCCCACTGGAGCTAATGGTGTCCAGTAGCCTAAGAAGCAGGACCTTGCAACTCAGAGAGTAGGGCTGCTTCTCTCCCCTCAGTCCCTCGATGAGGGAGTCTGTTGCCAGCAGTGCTCCCTGAAAATTAAAAACCTAACAAAATACTTTCTGTCAGAAAGCTCAGGAGAGCTCCTGAAAAGCACCCAGTCTCCACTGGGTACAGTATCAAACTGAGGTCTGGAGGAGGGGCATAGAGGGAGGAGCCAGTGCACACCCAGAACTAAAGTCTTTCTTAAAGTGCCCATGTCTCCTGCAGAGCCCGTCTATGCCCATGGTCCTTACGGAGTCCCCAGCATCCTCTAGGACGTTAGAGAAAATAGGATTTTAATACCTACCGGTAAATCCTTTTCTCTTAGTCCGTAGAGGATGCTGGGCACCCGTCCCAGTGCGTACTGTGTCTGCAGTTATTAAATGGCCCTTAACTCCAGAACATTTATGTGGAGATGAAAACATCCAAGGAAGACTTGACCATCTTCCTTGGATGTTTTCCCCCTGTGTGACTGCTCTCCAGCCTCAGAGGGTTGCATCCGTGGTCCCTAGGATCCCGTCCTGGATCCCGAACCATCGCCCCTCTAGGTGGTGAGAACTGTGCAGCCACCAATGGAGTGAGATTCTGGTCTTGGAAGACAGGATTATCCTCCGGTGCATGTGTAGGTGGGATCCGGACCACTTGTCCAACAGGTCCCACTGGAACACTCTGGCATGGAACCTGCCAAACTGAATGGCCTCGTAGGCCGCAACCATCTTCCCCAGCAACTGAATGCATTGATGGATTAACACTCTTGCTGGTTTCAGAATTTGTTTGACCAGACTCTGGATCTCCAGAGCCTTTCCACTAGAAGAAAACCTCTTCTGTGTCCAGTATCACTCCCAAAAACAACATCCGCGTCATTGGGACCAACTGCGATTTTGGCAAGTTTAGGAGCCAACCATGTTGTTGAAGAACTGTCAGGGAGAGTAGATGTTTTGCACCAACTGGTCCCTGGATCTCGCCTTTATCAGGAGATCATCCAAGTACGGGATAATTGTGACTCCTTGCTTGCGAAGGAGAACCATCATTTCCGCCATCACCCTGGTGAAAATCCTCGGAGCCGTGGACAGACCAAACGGCAACGTCTGAAATTGGTAATGACAATCCTGAATTGCAAACCTCAGGTAGCTTGATGCAGTGGCTAAATGGGAACATATAAGTAGGCATCCTTTATGTCTACCAAAACCATGAAATCTCCTTTATCCCCCGGACTGGAGATCACTACCCTGAGAGATTCCATCTTGAAATTGAATTTCTTTAGGTAGAAATTAAGGGATTTCAGATTTAAGATTGGTCTGACTGAGCCGTCCGGCTTCGGGACCACGAAGAGGCTTGAATAAAAACCTTCTCCCTGCTGACTAAGGCTGATTTGAACAATCGGTGAGGGGGAACGTCTTGAAACCGCAGTTTGTACCCTTGGGACACTATTTGTAAAGCCCACGAGTCCAGGTCCGAATGAATCCAGAACTGACTGAAGAGTTTTAGACGTGCCCCCCACTGGTGCGGGCTCCTGCAAGAGAGCCCCAGCGTCATGCAGTGGATTTGGCAAAAGCAGAGGACGATCTCTGCTCCTGCGATCTTGAAGAGGCTACAGACCTCTTCCCTCTTTTCCTTCCTCTACCTGCAAAGAAAGGGGAATCTTAACTTCTTGCATATCTATTGGGCCGAAATGACTGCGTCAGATAATGATGCGTCTTCATCCGTTGAGAGGGAACATAGGGCAAGAAGGATGACTTACCTGCGGGAGCTGCCGAGATCAAATTAACTAGGCCGTCGCCAAACAAGGCTTCACCTTCATAGGGAAGAGACTCCCTTTCTTCTTGGAGTCAGCATCAGCATTCCCTTGGTGAATCCACAATGCCCTCCTATCCGAGACTGCCATGAAATTGGCCCGTGAGCACTTGTGCCCGGTGTAGGATTTTTAAATATGCGTAGTTTACTGTATGCAAAGGTTTAAAACCTTTTAGGAACTGAGATCTAAGGTGTATTACATGTAGTTTAAAAAAAACAAAAAAGGTTTATTTTATGGCAGTAGTTTCCAAACTGGGGTTCTTGCACTGGTAGCATAGTTTGGTGGTCCAGGACCAATTAAAATTATTTATACTTTATTAAATTGGCAAAACCATTCCCTCACAACATAACTGAACCTGAGGATGACATGCTATAAACACAATTTACTTAATTTTATATTTTTTTCTGAATTTCTCAATAAAAAAAACTTTGGCCTAGGGGTGCCGTGAAACAAATTGTGATACTCTAGGGCAGGGGTGTCAAACCCATGGGCCGCATGCCGCCCCCAATGCATCCTTTTGTGGCCCACAGGCCGGGGTCCGACAGGGGTCCTTTTGTGGCCCGATCACCTTGCTTAGAGCGAGGGCAGGAGAGTGCAGCCAGAGTCTTTGCTTTCTATGTGCGGCACCATCTTCCCGAAGAGATCACCGGGAAGATAGTGCCCCTTCCACTGGCTACAGCACAGGTATACTGGGGTGGGGTAGCAAACAGGGGGCCCCAATGGGCCCCTCCAGCAGTCCCTCTACCAAAACACGTCTTTTGGTGGTTTTGCGGTGTTGTTATAACTACATGGTGACGATACTGTAGCACAGAGATTTTCAACCATTTACAACTCACGTCACACAGAACAAGATTTAAATATTGACAAGGCACACTGAAATATAATGGTGATGCATGGTGCAGTATCGTGTCCTAGGATGTCATGTCGCAGCTTCTCCATAGGTAACGCCTGAACAGGCCCGGTGACAGGGGGGACAAAGGGGACACTTGTTCAGGGCTCCAAGTATTAAGAACAGAAATAATGGGGCCACAGTGCCAATATTGCTTTTTAAAGTGTATCCACCAACTGCTCAATTTAAGCAGGAAAACAATTAACAGGCCAACTAAACCCTCCCCCCTCCTTTTACCCCATCACTTTGTCCAGTCCCTGTGGTCCATACTGTATTGCCATTATTATGCATGTTGCTGTGCTGGCCCTTTTCTGAATGTCCCTGCCACCGCCACCGAAGAGCTGGATAGCCCAGTATGAAAACCACCTGCCGGCCTCACTGACGGTCCGAGTCAAAGGCTCCATTTTTTTTTAAAGATCCCTCTGCCAAGTTAAGGGGGGGTTGAGGGGTCCCCAGAGATATCAGTGTACTGGGCCCCGAGATTTCTGTTGCTGGCCCTGACCCTCAGGGGCGTCTCTACCCCTTGGCCAGGATGGCACTTGCCAGGGGCACCATCCAGCTGTGCCAACCGTGGCTAAGGGATAGAGTTCTGCAGTCTCGAAAGGGCGCTATGGCAATCAGCGTGGGACTGACCAATTAGACGGTGAGGGAAGGATACTGAAATTGTCCCAACCCAGTTACAGTTTGAAATGCCCCTCAACTGCTGTCCACTGCTTCACTCCTAGCTCTGCCCCTTTGAAATTATTAATCCCTACCCCCCGGTAGGCGGAGTTCTCCAGGCCCATACTCAGGAGTCACCACTGCTGTACATTATGTGCCGGTTGTAGAGGCAGAGCGGGGAACATCAGAGAACGCCACAAATTACACAGTGGGCAAGGAGATGGCTGGAGACAGCTGCACAGCCATGCCTTGCAAGTTCGAGAGAGCTGTTGAATTTCAGCACTTCAAGTCAGAGCCTGCCCCCTGCTGCCCAAGCAGTCCGTGACAGTTAGTGTCGAGGAGGGGGGGATTTGTGCATGTGTGCTATCAGTGTGTGTGTGGGGGGGTGGAGGATGTGTGTGACTGTGAGGGAGCTGTCAGTGTCAGTGGGGAGAGGAGCAGGAGGGAGTTGTCAGTGTGTGGAAGTGATGAGAGTTGTCAGTACTGGGGAAATGTGTGTGTGTGTGTACTAGATTTAGGAGTGTGTGTTTGTGAGAGGTTTCAGTTGGGGAATTAGAGTTCATACAGTAATTAAATGTTTTCATATTGAGAACTACATCTCCCAGCATATACAGTGTGCTGGGGATGCTAACAAGCTTTATTTAAAAGTTTAAAAAACATTGCTTTTATGACTGCAATGGTTAAAAAGGGAGAGCTATAAATCAATTTATCAGTTAATGATCGCAGTTTGAGCTGTTACATTTTACTGAACCACCTATCCCTCCACACTCACTACCTGTCCTCAGGATACATTTACCATCCCGGCAGACGGTATACCGGCGGTCATTTGACCGATGTTGGAATCCTGACACCACTTGGGAGACTGGTGCCGGCACACAGACAGCCAACATCCCGAAGGCGAGTATTGGAGGGAGGGTTAGGACCGGGGGAGGGGGTGTTAGGGAAGGCACTAGGAGGGGGGGGGGGGTTAGTCCTAGCTGCCACCCCCTGAGGGTTAGCCCTATCCGCCACCCCCCCCAGAGGGTTAGGATTAGGTATCATGTGACTGCTGGAATCCCGAGCGCCGGATGCCATACCCAACCCCCTTTACTTTTTCAGGCATTTCTATCTCTCCTCTCTCTATGGTGTTCCGATTGCCCACTTTCCCTTGTGCTTTTCTCTCTCTATCTCTCTCCTTTGTTTAGAGCATCAGTTTCTGTAGTCCACTTTATCCTTATTTTTTCCAGTGTTTCACTATCTCTCTGATGTAATGAGGATGTATGGTCTAGAGGGATCAGTAATGCATTGTACTGTATAGAGGCGTCAGGGATGTAGCGTAGGGTATAGAGGCGTCAGGGATGTAGCGTAGGTTATAGAGGCATCAGGAATGTAGCGTAGGGAATAGAGGCATCAGGGATGTAGCGTAGGGTATAGAGGCGTCAGGGATGTAGCATAGGGAATAGAGGCGTCAGGGATGTAGCGTAGGGAATAGAGGCGTCAGGGATTTAGCTTAGGGAATATAGGCATCAGGGATGTACTAGCAGGTATATAAAGGTCAGTGTACTGTATAGAGGGTAGAGATGAGCGGGTTCGGTTCCTCGGAATCCGAACCCGCCCGAACTTCAGGTTTTTTTACACGGGGCCGAGCGACTCGGATCTTCCCGCCTTGCTCGGTTAACCCGAGCGCGCCCGAACGTCATCATCCCGCTGTCGGATTCTCGCGAGGCTCGTATTCTATCGCGAGACTCGGATTCTATATAAGGAGCCGCGCGTCGCCGCCATTTTCACACGTGCATTGAGATTGATAGGGAGAGGACGTGGCTGGCGTCCTCTCCGTTTAGACTAGAGTACTAGAGAGAGACACAAATTTTGGGGAGCATATTATTAGGAGGAGTACTACTTGCTGCTGATAGTGTGACCAGTGACCACCAGTTTAATTAATCCGTTCTCAGCCTGAAAAAAAATGATACACAGTGTGACACAGTCACATACCATATCTGTGCTCAGCCCAGTGTGCTGCATTATATGTAATACTGTATATCATTATCTGACTGTGCTGAGTGCTCACTGCTCACACAGCTTAATTGTGGGGGAGACTGGGGAGCAGTTATAGCAGGAGTACATATTTTAAGTACAGTGCACACTTTTGCTGCCAGAGTGCCACTGCCAGTGTGACTGACCAGTGACCACTGACCACCAGTATTGTGATTGTCTGCTGACCACCAGTATATTGTGATTGTCTGCCTGAAAAAGTTAAACACTCGTCGTGTGGTGTTTTTATAAACGCATTCTGCAGACAGTGTCCAGCAGGTCTGTCATTACATAATATATACCTGTCCGGCTGCAGTACTGGTGTGATATATATATATATTTTAATTTTATCTCATTATCATCCAGTCTATATTAGCAGCAGACACAGTACGGTAGTCCACGGCTGTAGCTACCTCTGTGTCGGCAGTCGCTCGTCCATCCATAATTGTATACCACCTACCCGTGGTTTTTTTTTTTCTATCTTCTTGATACTAGTAGCTTACTTTAGGAGTCTGCAGTGCTGAGTCTGACAGACAGTGTCCAGCAGGTCCGTCATTACATAATATATACCTGTCCGGCTGCAGTACTAGTGTGATATATAATATATATATATTTTAATTTTATCTCATTATCATCCAGTCTATATTAGCAGCAGACACAGTACGGTAGTCCACGGCTGTAGTTACCTCTGTGTCGGCAGTCGCTCGTCCATCCATAATTGTATACCACCTACCCGTGGTTTTTTTTTTTTCTATCTTCTTGATACTAGTAGCTTACTTTAGGAGTCTGCAGTGCTGACAGACAGTGTCCAGCAGGTCCGTCATTACATAATATATACCTGTCCGGCTGCAGTACTAGTGTGATATATATATATATATATTTTAATTTTATCTCATTATCATCCAGTCTATATTAGCAGCAGACACAGTACGGTAGTCCACGGCTGTAGCTACCTCTGTGTCGGCAGTCGCTCGTCATCCATAAGTATACTAGTATCCATCCATCTCCATTGTTTACCTGAGGTGCCTTTTAGTTGTGCCTATTAAAATATGGAGAACAAAAATGTTGAGGTTCCAAAAATAGGGAAAGATCAAGATCGACTTCCACCTCGTGCTGAAGCTGCTGCCACTAGTCATGGCCGAGACGATGAAATGCCAGCAACTTTGTCTGCCAAGGCCGATGCCCAATGTCATAGTACAGAGCATGTAAAATCCAAAACACCAAATATCAGTAAAAAAAGGACTCAAAAATCTAAAATAAAATTGTCGGAGGAGAAGCGTAAACTTGCCAATATGCCATTTACCACACGGAGTGGCAAGGAACGGCTGAGGCCCTGGCCTATGTTCATGGCTAGTGGTTCAGCTTCACATGAGGATGGAAGCACTCAGCCTCTCGCTAGAAAAATGAAAAGACTCAAGCTGGCAAAAGCACAGCAAAGAACTGTGCGTTCTTCGAAATCCCAAATCCACAAGGAGAGTACAATTGTGTCGGTTGCGATGCCTGACCTTCCCAACACTGGACGTGAAGAGCATGCGCCTTCCACCATTTGCACGCCCCCTGCAAGTGCTGGAAGGAGCACCCGCAGTCCAGTTCCTGATAGTCAGATTGAAGATGTCAGTGTTGAAGTACACCAGGATGAGGAGGATATGGGTGTTGCTGGCGCTGGGGAGGAAATTGACCAGGAGGATTCTGATGGTGAGGTGGTTTGTTTAAGTCAGGCACCCGGGGAGACACCTGTTGTCCGTGGGAGGAATATGGCCATTGACATGCCTGGTGAAAATACCAAAAAAATCAGCTCTTCGGTGTGGAAGTAATAGCACCCCAAATCAAAATACGCCACACAGTAGCACTATCTTATTGTCATTACACCGCATATAATAATAATAATAATACCCACAGTCGCAGTGCCCTTTATACACATAACCACCATATCAGTGCAGCTTACACACATAATGCCAACAGTAGCAGTGCCCCTTCTACACATGCCCACGGTGGCAATCCTTTACATGGCAAATATCAACCTGGTTTTGCCATGTAAAGGATTGCCACTTTAAAAACAAACAATCAAACAAACAAAAAAAAAACAACAGGAAAAAACACAAAATCTCTCACTTTCTGATTCTCACACCCTATTACATTCCTCCCTATATATTTAAATGTTTCTATTACTGTATGTTCCCTCTTCCCTTCTCCAAACTATACACATCAACATTTTTTAGTATTTCCAGGTAAGTTTTGTGATGTAGGCCATGCACAATTTTAGTTGCCCTAATGTATTTACAGCCTTCTGGAGATATGGCTTCTGGAACTGAACACAGGATTCTAAATGTGGCTGTACCAAGGACCTATACAGTGGCATTACAGGTTGAGTATCCCTTATCCAAAATGCTTGGGACCAGAGGAATTTTGGATATCGGATTTTTCTGTATTTTGGAATAATTGCATACCATAACGAGATATTATGGTGATGGGACCTAAATCTAAGCACAGAAGGCATTTATGTTTCATATACACCTTATACACACAGCCTGAAGGTCATTTTAGCCAATATTTTTTATAACTTTGTGCATTAAACAAAGTGTGTGTACATTCACAGAATTCATTTATGTTTTATATACACCTTATACACACAGTCTGAAGTTCATTTAATACAATATTTTTAATAACTTTGAGTATTAAACAAAGTTTGTGTACACTGAGCCATCAAAACACAAAGGTTTCACTATCTCAGTCTCACTCAAAAAAGTCCGTATTTCGGAATATTCCGTATTTCGGAATATTTGGATATGGGATACTCAACCTGTATTACTTTTTTCTGCTACTGGTTCTTTAACCTATGCAAACAAGCATCTGACTTGCCTTTCCTATTGCTTTGTTACATTGCTCACCTGAAATAGTAATACTTAGATAGCTTTCCTCTTGCCATTATAATGCCCTTAATATTATAGTTAGCCTTTGCATTTTTGAGACGTGTATGATTTTGCATTTTTTGGCATTAATTGTTGCCATGTTCTTGACCATTCCTCTAGTCCAGGGGCGGAACTGCCAGAGACAACGGAGTCAGTTGCCGCCGGGCTCCAGCCCTAAAGGGGCTTCCTCCATTGCCCCCCGGCTGTTACGTGCCCTTCCTACTAAATAGACAAAGGCGCTACCAGCAGGGTCTCGCAGTTTGTACATTCCATGCCGTAACACCCTTCTTTCCACCTTCACAATGAAGCTATTGGTACTTTGCAAAAAAAAAAATTATTAGCATTGCAACTCAGCAGATCAATGCAGTGTGCAGCCACACACTCCATATATCTGCTCAGCCACAAAGCTGATTATTTCTTCACAAAGTACAAGGTGAGCTCCAAATAGAATTCTCTAGCTTAGATTATACTTTTCTATGCAAGGGTAAATAGCTCAATTGTTTGACTGCAATGCCACAGGAAATGGTTTGGATCCAAGACAGTGTGACTGAATAATAAAGAAACCTTAAGATGAGTTCATGAATGTTGTATAAGTATTAGTGAGAGAAGGGGTCAGGAGCATGCTAGGCTGCAAAAAATAAGGTAGGCTGCAAGTGAAAGTAATGATCTCCTATATATTTTCCCAGATCTGTCACTCTGTGTGGCTAACTCTGGGGGAAGTCACAGCAATGGGCGGAGACGGCATCTGCAGGACGATACACCAGTGCCAGCAGCAGACCGTAACAAAGTGACAGATCAGGGAGAATATATAGGAGGTAGGGAGGTGGCCATGGTACATGGCTGGCCAAGGGACACTAGCTCATGTACACCTTTACCACTGAGGCTGGCCACCAAGGATGGACCTGTCACCAGTGCACATGCAATAACCTCTTCTGCTGCCCTCTTTGCAACTCAGATTGCCCAGTGCTCCCCTTCGCTAACAGTCCACAAAGTTTCCCCATCTCACGATCTGCCTTCTCACCCCCACTTTCATCTCTACAGCACACGCGCATATCATACAAGATCCCATCATGCGTACGTAGGTCTGAAATTCAAGAGGGAGGTTGGGGGGAGATTGGCATGCGCCAGCAACACCACACAGCTCACTGTGACCACAGTGGAGAGGCGCTGCAACAGGACAATACACCAACCTCGGAGCAAGGAACTGCGTCGGTCAGGAGGAGAACTATTTCAATAGCATAAAAAGGTTAATGCGTCCCACCCTATGGACACCAGACTCATCAAGTCACTGTTGCCAGAGTCTCATACAATGACTCTGAACCTCTAAGCACACTATTTGACTGTCCACACCCTGCTGTGCCTATTACCCATCTCCTCCACCACCCTCAACACTGACCCACACATCATTCACCCACAGAGATACAATAAAGGTAGTTTGGATAAATTAGCTAAATGAAATGGATTTAACCAATTTATCTAAATGACCATTTTTGGATGTTTTCCAGTGTTTGTGAGCAAATGGTCAATTGTCATTTGCTGCCACATATTAGCATAATTTTGTTTCAACTAGAAAAAAAAATTGGACAGATAATCTAAGTGTGGATCCAGTTTAAAGGTCCGTATTCACGGCCCGATTTTGGGGAGAGATGTGTGCTGAGCGAACTGCTCAGCACACATCTCTGCCCCCGCTCAGCACAGCGTGATGTGTGCTGAGCGTACGGGGGTGGGGGGGGGGGCGCTCATTTCACCCCCTGTGTAGGGCATTCTGTGTGTATCCAGTTTAACAGGTGTGAGCATCATACAACTACTGACTTGCGAGTAACTATACAGCAGCTCCATACCTTGTGACTTGAAGAAACACCAGTTAACCCCGGGAATACTGCAGTCAAAGCAACAATTCCTCTTCTTACATTCCGCTGCACTTATTGTGGGGTAGCCGCAATCCCTTCTGCTGTACGGTTCCACATTACATTGTTTCTTGTCACTTCCTGTTGATGCAGTAAGGAAACATCCAGGAATTACAGCATCTTAGTTTTTTTTTTTTTAACTGGGGCAATTTAGCTAGATCACAGGGCAATTTAGCTCCTTTGGTCCTTTTTTAGGACCAGTTAATCAGACAGTTGAGCAAACTGAAAAACAGCTAACAGGAAATTTCCACTTAAATGGTATTTTCTAATCTTATCTGACCATGACTAAGAATAAAGGATACACAAGATAAACTCTTAGAGCCATGGACCTTATGTAGTTACACTTCGTGTGCGTTGATTCTAACAACCGAGGGACGGCTTTTGATGTCACACACCCATCCAGCGAATGCCCAGCCACGTCTGCATTTCTTCTGCCACGCCTGCATTTTTCCAAGCACTCCCTGAAAACGGTCAGTTGCCACCCAGAAACGCCCTCTTTCTGTCAATCTCCTTGTGGCCTGTTCTGTGATTGGAATAATCGCTAGAACTAGTGCAAAACCACAATGGACTTTGTACCCGTACGATGTGCATGCACATTACGGAGCATGCGCATGCACAGATTAGCCATTTTTTTTCAACTGATTGCTACGCAGCGAACAACGGCAGCATGCGATCAACTCGGAATGCCCCCCTATATACATAGAAACATGGATTTTTACTGCAGGAATTATGGTTAGTTTAGGGGTATCGGTTAGGGTCAACAGAGGTGTAGCTAGGGGTCCAAGCGCCCCTGGCAAAGTAAGGGTCTGGCACCCCCCCTTTCGATAAAGCATTGCAGTCCATTGGCGGTTACCATGTTGGAGCAACAGCAACTGACCCCCTCCCCCACACGCTGCCCTACATCATCGGCTGGGATTCACTGTTGGTGTGAAGCCACTGGGAACAGTCTGGTAGCATTAGCAGCAGTCTGTGTCATAGATAGGGAAGGCAGAAGGTTAACTAGCTAATAGCAGTCTGTTGGCAGCAGAGGCTGGGCGGGGGGCTGAGAATGAGCCAACGCTGATCAGTGTCCAGTCTGCTTAGACAAAAATATTTTGTGATCAGGGCTGGTTCTAGACCAAAGGAGCCAATGGCAAAAATTTCCTTTGGCACCCCCCCCCCCACACACACATACACACACACACACCAAAAAAGAACATATCCCAGTTTAACATAACGCTATGTGGTGCAAGGTGTGTAGCTGGTTACTTGTATCAAGACCTCTGACATTTGCCTTTTCACCCATATTGCATACTTTTTCTTGCAGGTTGTGTCTTAATTCAAGAAGTGTTCTAAGTACTTCAGCTTAGTATCTTTACTGACCCCTCTTTACCCCACACTACATAACTGACCCCTCTATACCCTACACTACATCACTGACCTTTCTATAACCATCACTGCATTACTGACCCCTCTATACAGTACACTGACCTCTATATACCTGCTAGTACATCCCTGATGCCTATATTCCCTAAGCTAAATCCCTGACGCCTCTATTCCCTACGCTACATCCCTGACGCCTCTATTCCCTATGCTACATCCCTGACGCCTCTATACCCTACGCTACATCCCTGATGCCTCTATTCCCTACGCTACATTCCTGATGCCTCTATAACCTACGCTACATCCCTGACGCCTCTATACCCTACGCTACATCCCTGACGCCTCTATACAGTACAATGCATTACTGATCCCTCTAGACCATACATCCTCATTACATCAGAGAGATAGTGAAACACTGGAAAAAATAAGGATAAAGTGGACTACAGAAACTGATGCTCTAAACAAAGGAGAGAGAGAGAAAAGCACAAGGGAAAGTGGGCAATCGGAACACCATAGAGAGAGGAGAGATAGAAATGCCTGAAAAAGTAAAGGGGGTTGGGTATGGCATCCGGCGCTCGGGATTCCAGCAGTCACATGATACCTAATCCTAACCCTCTGGGGGGGTGGCGGATAGGGCTAACCCTCAGGGGGTGGCAGCTAGGACTAACCCCCCCCCCCCTCCTAGTGCCTTCCCTAACACCCGCTCCCCCGGTCCTAACCCTCCCTCCAATACTCGCCTTCGGGATGTTGGCTGTCTGTGTGCCGGCACCAGTCTCCCAAGTGGTGTCAGGATTCCAACATCGGTCAAATGACCGCCGGTATACCGTCTGCCGGGATGGTAAATGTATCCTGAGGACAGGTAGTGAGTGTGGAGGGATAGGTGGTTCAGTAAAATGTAACAGCTCAAACTGCGATCATTCACTGATAAATTGATTTATAGCTCTCCCTTTTTAACCATTGCAGTCATAAAAGCAATGTTTTTTAAACTTTTAAATAAAGCTTGTTAGCATCCCCAGCACACTGTATATGCTGGGAGATGTAGTTCTCAATATGAAAACATTTAATTACTGTATGAACTCTAATTCCCCAACTGAAACCTCTCACAAACACACACTCCTAAATCTAGTACACACACACACACACACACACACACACACACACACACACACACACACATTTCCCCAGTACTGACAACTCTCATCACTTCCACACACTGACAACTCCCTCCTGCTCCTCTCCCCACTGACACTGACAGCTCCCTCACAGTCACACACATCCTCCACCCCCCCCACACACACACTGATAGCACACATGCACAAATTGGGCAGCAGGGGCAGCAGGGGGCAGGCTCTGACTTGAAGTGCTGAAATTCAACAGCTCTCTCGAACTTGCAAGGCATGGCTGTGCAGCTGTCTCCAGCCATCTCCTTGCCCACTGTGTAATTTGTGGCGTTCTCTGATGTTCCCCGCTCTGCCTCTACAACCGGCACATAATATACAGCAGTGGTGACTCCTGAGTATGGGCCTGGAGAACTCCGCCTACCGGGGGGTAGGGATTAATAATTTCAAAGGGGCAGAGCTAGGAGTGAAGCAGTGGACAGCAGTTGAGGAACGTTTCAAACTGTAACAGGGTTGGGACAATTTCAGTATCCTTCCCTCACCGTCTAATTGGTCAGTCCCACGCTGATTGCCATAGCGCCCTTTCGAGACTGCAGAACTCTATCCCTTAGCCACGGTTGGCACAGCTGGATGGTGCCCCTGGCAAGTGCCATCCTGGCCAAGGGGTAGATACGCCCCTGAGGGTCAGGGCCAGCAACAGAAATCTCGGGGCCCAGTGCACTGATATCTCTGGGGCCCCCTCAACCCCCCCTTAACTTGGCAGAGGGATCTTTAAAAAAAATGGAGCCTTTGACTCGGACCGTCAGTGAGGCCGGCAGGTGGTTTTCATACTGGGCTATCCAGCTCTTCGGTGGCGGTGGCAGGGACATTCAGAAAAGGGCCAGCACAGCAACATGCATAATAATGGAAATAAGTATGGACCACAGGGACTGGACAAAGTGATGGGGTAAAAGGAGGGGGGAGGGTTTAGTTGGCCTGTTAATTGTTTTCCTGCTTAAATTGAGCAGTTGGTGGATACACTTTAAAAAGCAATATTGGCACTGTGGCCCCATTATTTCTGTTCTTAATACTTGGAGCCCTGAACAAGTGTCCCCTTTGTCCCCCCTGTCACCGGGCCTGTTCAGGCGTTACCTATGGAGAAGCTGCGACATGACATCCTAGGACACGATACTGCACCATGCATCACCATTATATTTCAGTGTGCCTTGTCAATATTTAAATCTTGTTCTGTGTGACGTGAGTTGTAAATGGTTGAAAATCTCTGTGCTACAGTATCGTCACCATGTAGTTATAACAACACCGCAAAACCACCAAAAGACGTGTTTTGGTAGAGGGACTGCTGGAGGGGCCCATTGGGGCCCCCAGTTTGCTACCCCACCCCAGTATACCTGTGCTGTAGCCAGTGGAAGGGGCACTATCTTCCCGGTGATCTCTTCGGGAAGATGGTGCCGCACATAGAAAGCAAAGACTCTGGCTGCACTCTCCTGCCCTCGCTCTAAGCAAGGTGATCGGGCCACAAAAGGACCCCTGTCGGACCCCGGCCTGTGGGCCACAAAAGGATGCATTGGGGGCGGCATGCGGCCCATGGGTTTGACACCCCTGCCCTAGAGTATCAAAATTTGTTTCACGGCACCCCTAGGCCAAAGTTTTTTTTATTGAGAAATTCAGAAAAAAATATAAAATTAAGTAAATTGTGTTTATAGCATGTCATCCTCAGGTTCAGTTATGTTGTGAGGGAATGGTTTTGCCAATTTAATAAAGTATAAATAATTTTAATTGGTCCTGGACCACCAAACTATGCTACCAGTGCAAGAACCCCAGTTTGGAAACTACTGCCATAAAATAAACCTTTTTTGTTTTTTTTAAACTACATGTAATACACTTTAGATCTCAGTTCCTAAAAGGTTTTAAACCCTTGCATACAGTAAACTACACATATTTAAAAATCCTACACCGGGCACAAGTGCTCACGGGCCAATTTCATGGCAGTCTCGGATAGGAGGGCATTGTGGATTCACCAAGGGAATGCTGATGCTGACTCCAAGAAGAAAGGGAGTCTCTTCCCTATGAAGGTGAAGCCTTGTTTGGCGACGGCCTAGTTAATTTGATCTCGGCAGCTCCCGCAGGTAAGTCATCCTTCTTGCCCTATGTTCCCTCTCAACGGTTGAAGACGCATCATTATCTGACGCAGTCATTTCGGCCCAATAGATATGCAAGAAGTTAAGATTCCCCTTTCTTTGCAGGTAGAGGAAGGAAAAGAGGGAAGAGGTCTGTAGCCTCTTCAAGATCGCAGGAGCAGAGATCGTCCTCTGCTTCTGCCAAATCCACTGCATGACGCTGGGGCTCTCTTGCAGGAGCCCGCACCAGTGGGGGGCACGTCTAAAACTCTTCAGTCAGTTCTAGATTCATTCGGACCTGGACTCGTGGGTTTTACAAATAGTGTCCCAAGGGTACAAACTGGGGTTTCAAGACGTTCCCCCTCACCGATTGTTCAAATCAGCCTTAGTCAGCAGGGAGAAGGTTTTTATTCAAGCCTCTTCGTGGTCCAGAAGCCGGACGGCTCAGTCAGACCAATCTTAAATCTGAAATCCCTTAATTTCTACCTAAAGAAATTCAATTTCAAGATGGAATCTCTCAGGGTAGTGATCTCCAGTCCGGGGGATAAAGGAGATTTCATGGTTTTGGTAGACATAAAGGATGCCTACTTATATGTTCCCATTTAGCCACTGCATCAAGCTACCTGAGGTTTGCAATTCAGGATTGTCATTACCAATTTCAGACGTTGCCGTTTGGTCTGTCCACGGCTCCGAGGATTTTCACCAGGGTGATGGCGGAAATGATGGTCCTCCTTCACAAGCAAGGAGTCACAATTATCCCGTACTTGGATGATCTCCTGATAAAGGCGAGATCCAGGGACCAGTTGGTGCAAAACATCTACTCTCCCTGACAGTTCTTCAACAACATGGTTGGCTCCTAAACTTGCCAAAATCGCAGTTGGTCCCAATGACGCGGTTGTTGTTTTTGGGAGTGATACTGGACACAGAAGAGGTTTTCTTCTAGTGGAAAGGCTCTGGAGATCCAGAGTCTGGTCAAACAAATTCTGAAACCAGCAAGAGTGTTAATCCATCAATGCATTCAGTTGCTGGGGAAGATGGTTGCGGCCTACGAGGCCATTCAGTTTGGCAGGTTCCATGCCAGAGTGTTCCAGTGGGACCTGTTGGACAAGTGGTCCGGATCCCACCTACACATGCACCGGAGGATAATCCTGTCTTCCAAGACCAGAATCTCACTCCATTGGTGGCTGCACAGTTCTCACCACCTAGAGGGGCGATGGTTCGGGATCCAGGACGGGATCCTAGGGACCACGGATACAACCCTCCGAGGCTGGAGAGCAGTCACACAGGGGGAAAACATCCAAGGAAGATGGTCAAGTCTTCCTTGGATGTTTTCATCTCCACATAAATGTTCTGGAGTTAAGGGCCATTTAATAACTGCAGACACAGTACGCACTGGGACGGGTGCCCAGCATCCTCTACGGACTAAGAGAAAAGGATTTACCGGTAGGTATTAAAATCCTATTTTCTCTAACGTCCTAGAGGATGCTGGGGACTCCGTAAGGACCATGGGGATAGACGGGCTCCGCAGGAGACATGGGCACTTTAAGAAAGACTTTAGTTCTGGGTGTGCACTGGCTCCTCCCTCTATGCCCCTCCTCCAGACCTCAGTTTGATACTGTACCCAGTGGAGACTGGGTGCTTTTCAGGAGCTCTCCTGAGCTTTCTGACAGAAAGTATTTTGTTAGGTTTTTAATTTTCAGGGAGCACTACTGGCAACAGACTCCCTCATCGAGGGACTGAGGGGAGAGAAGCAGCCCTACTATCTGAGTTGCAAGGTCCTGCTTCTTAGGCTACTGGACACCATTAGCTCCAGTGGGATTGGTACGCAGGATCTCACCCTCGCCGTCCGTCCCAGAGCCGCGCCGCCGTCCCCCTCGCAGAGCCGGAAGATAGAAGCCGGGTGAGTATGAGAAGAAAAGAAGACTTCAGAGGCGGCAGAAGACTTCATGATCTTCACTGAGGTAACGCACAGCACTGCAGCTGTGCGCCTTTGCTCCCATACACCTCACATACTCCGGTCACTGTAAGGGTGCAGGGCGCAGGGGGGGCGCCCTGGGCAGCAATATAAACCTCTTTCGCAAAAATATAACATATATACAGCTGGGCACTTTATATATGTATAAGCCCCCACCAATTTTACAGTTTAAGCGGGACAGAAGCCCGCCTCCGAGGGGGCGGGGCTTCTCCCTCAGCACTCACCAGCGCCATTTTTTCTCCACAGCACCGCTGAGAGGAAGCTCCCCGGACTCTACCCTGCTTATACCACGTTAGACAAGAGGGTTGAAAAGAGGGGGGGGGGGGCACATAATTCGCAAATTACATACAGCAGCACTACTGGGCAAACATTAAGTTACTGTTTTATTCCTGGGTTATATAGCGCTGGGGGGTGTGCTGGCATACTCTCTCTCTGTCTCTCCAAAGGGCCTTGTGGGGAACTGTCTTCAGAAAAAGCATTCCCTGTGTGTGTAGTGTGTCGGTACACGTGTGTCGACATGTCTGAGGAAGAAGGCTATATTAGAGAGGAGCGGGAGCAAATGAATGTGGTGTCTCCGCCGACAGCTGATTGGATGGATATGTGGAATGTTTTAAATGCTAGTGTAAACTCATTGCACAAAAGATTAGACAAGGCAGAAGCTTTGGGACAGTCAGGATTTAAACCCATGCCTTATCCTATGTTGCAGGGACTGTCAGGGTCTCATAAGCGCCCACTATCCCAGATTGTTGACACAGATACCGACACGGATTCTGACTCCAGTGTCGATTACGATGATGCAAAGTTACAGCCAAAATTGGCAAAATCCATTCGATTTATGATTATGGCAATAAAAGATGTTTTGCACATCACAGAGGAACCCCCTGTCGCTGACAAGAGGGTACATATGTACAAGGGAAAGAAGCCTGAGGTAACCTTTCCCCCCTCACACGAGCTGAACGAGTTATGTGAAAAAGCTTGGGAATCTCCAGATAAAAGACTGCAGATTTCCAAAAGGATTCTTATGGCGTATCCTTTCCCATCAACGGATAGGTTACGATGGGAATCCTCCCCTAGGGTGGACAAAGCATTAACACGCTTATCCAAGAAGGTAGCCCTCCCGTCCCAGGATACGGCTACCCTCAAAGAGTGTGCTGACCGCAAACAGGAGATTACCCTGAAGTCCATTTATACACATTCAGGTACCTTACTCAGACCGGCAATTGCGTCGGCCTGGGTGTGTAGTGCTGTAGCGGCATGGACAAATACCTTATCTGAGGGGATGGATAGCCTAGACAAGGATACTATTTTATTGACCCTGGGGCATATAAGAGATGCTGTCCTATATATGTGTGTATGCAAACTACAGGTGGTGCTGCAGGGCCCACACCCTTTTACTTGTCTTGTAGAGCAGCTCTGAAGCTGTTACAGTGCCCAGCTGCTGCAAGAAATCAGCTTGAATGCTTCAGGGGCTTGGGCATGGCCAACATGAGCCCCACACCGAAGGAGGGTGGGGGTGTTTAATGCAAACTTGGGGTTATCCAAGCACCGCAAAAGGCCGCCATGCCCTGCATGCCCCTTTTCATATACAGATGAGGGTTCCAGCCAACTTTGGCCCACTGCTTGGATGACATCACCGTATGCAAATCCGTCTGCTGCAGACCTTCCCCCAGGAATGCTTGCAATAGTTGTTGCATATGGTTTAATGTCTGAGGGTGCTTCAGTATTAGGCAGCCTTCTGCCCTCCCATGTTCATCTGAAAAGATGTGGTCTCCCTGCAGTTGTTGTCCCCAGACGAGAGTTCCCTTGTGCTTCCTCAGTTAAATCTCCTTAACTTGACGGGGGTGTGCCCGAGCAGCCGCCCTCCCCAGCCCTATCCCAACACATACTTATCTTGCATATGAGATCTCTTGATCATGAAGATAGTTCTCACAGGTTGAGGTTCATCCTGGCCCCGCTCCCCGCTGGAGATCGCTGATGGGGACAGCAGCGGGGCTTCAGCAGAAGGGTGAGTATGTGTGGCCAGAGACCTCCCTTCCCATGTGCAGGCCTGCAGAGTCTGCCGCGCAGGATGGGGCATGTGGCACTGGCACTCTCCCTCCCAGGGGCTCTTCCAGATGTAGCTCCTCAGCAGTATTTTTCCCGGGCTGCGCGGCGCTCTCCCCGACTGGCATCCGCCCTGGAACACTGCCTTCCTCAACGCAACATCAGCAGGGGGCCCTGGCCTCATCACCATCCCAGGTCTTTCTCATGTATGTACCATGTATGTGTGTGTGATATATGTATGAATCATATATGTTTGTGATATATATATATATTCCATAGACAAAAAACCTTACGGTTTCACATGTCCCATTAAGGCTTCTTAGACATGATAGAAATTTCAGAAACCTGTTGTAACTCTTCCACTCAAACTCCAAAAAGCAATGAAATTCCGATCATTAAGGCTGACGCCTTAATGGACGTGTTCCTTGCGCAATACAGATATGGTATGCCATCACAGCCTGTGGGTAAGTGCAGATTCAGCACTCTCACAGAGTGAGATTGCTGTCACTCACACAATGGTGGAGCTGCTAATTCACAGATTTGTGTGCTCATTGGAATACACACATGCAGTCTATGCAACTGAAGGTCTGAGCAGTTTTGTGGTGCTCCCATCCCACACAGTGCCCACAACCATCCCATTCAGTCAACACAACAAAGCCACCTTGTTACAACATCCTTCTAACTCCATACATCCATCTCACTTAGTATACACATTTAGCTCCCTCAAACATCTTGGTTAATTGCTAAACTATAATACCCCATCTACGGTCTATGCATCTACACTTACTTCCCCTATACACCCCCATGCTGCCCGGTCTTCCCCAATCCCTACTGCTGTGTTCTCCCATCTGTGCTAGTCTGTACTAACTTATCTGTACCATCTGTCTTTCCCCACCTGTGCATTGTCTGTACCACCGTTTCCTTCTCTCTGTGCTGCTCAGTGTTTCCTTCTTCAACGTCACTCTGCCTCCTCCAGTACATGGCACACTGTCTTCTCTCCCATCTGCACCAGTTTTCTACCCATCCATGCCAGTGTTTTCAACCCATCTGCACCATTTCCCGCATCTGCACCGCTCTGTCTCCCTTCCCATACTTGCTGCTTAATCTACCCCCCATCCACACCACTCTTACCCTATTCATGTAGCTGACATCCTGAAGGTAAATTTAGTGGATCCTGCGCTCTTGGCAGGGGATAACCGCCACAGCCCACCCCCCAGTGGTCCGGAAACGCCTCCGTTGTGCAGACCATGCCCTGCCAATGGCATTCTAACGCTGTTTGCACGCCCCCCTCCTTCCCCGCAATCACCTCTGCCTATCAATCAGGCAGGGTAATAGCATCTCACTGGGCTCCTGGGGTACGCACGCGCAGTGCGGCCATTGCACGTGCGCACCTCACAAACTAATTCAGACTGCAATCGCTGCTGCTGCTGCTGCGGTCTGAATTACCCCCTGTGTTTCTCTGTCCCCCCCATTAGTGCTGCTTAGTGTTCCCTCTATCCACACACTTCTGTTCCCCCATCCACACCGCTCTCCTCCCTCCAATCAACAACACTCTTACCTCATCTGAGCAGCTTTGTCTTCCGCTCAGACCTTCAGTTGCATAGACTGCATGTGTGTATTCCAATGAGCACACAAATCTGTGAATTAGCAGCTCCACCATTGTGTGAGTGACAGCAATCTCACTCTGTGAGAGTGCTGAATCTGCACTTACCCACAGGCTGTGATGGCATACCATATCTGTATTGCGCAAGGAACACGTCCATTAAGGCGTCAGCCTTAATGATCGGAATTTCATTGCTTTTTGGAGTTTGAGTGGAAGAGTTACAACAGGCTTCTGAAATTTCGATCATGTCTAAGAAGCCTTAATGGGACATGTGAAACCGTAAGGTTTTTTGTCTATGGAATTTCATCGCTTTTTTTAAATTTATTTTTTTTATTCAGAAATGTAAAATTTCACTTAAAGAATAAACATTTGATTTTTTAAATGTTTAATGAAAATGTTCGTATAACATCACTGTTCTGTGCAAAATTATTTTATTAACCAAACCAAATTGTTTAAGGTCCGTACACACTTAACGATTTAATGAGCGACGTCGCTCATTTTATCGTTAAGTGTGTATGCAGCCAGCGACAAACGATGCGCGGCCCCGCGGGTCGGCAACAATCTTCGCTGTCGGTAGGGCATGCAGGAAGGATGTGGACTGTCGTCCACGACCTTCATGCAGGGCTGGCGGGGGCGTGACGTCACTGAGCGATAAGAGCGGTCATATCGCTCAGTGTGTACAGTCGGCCGCTGGACGGCCCGGGAGGGGAAACATTAGACGATGTAGCTCACAGAGTGACATCGTTTAATGTGTACGGGCCTTTAGACTTTGGTCAAAATATTTTGCTGCCTTTGCAGCTGATGCAGGGAGGGGGGTAGGCGGCAGCAGCCTGTAACTGAGGCTGGAGGTAGGCGTGAAATGCATTGCTTGTACGTGTGAGTACGTGGTGTCAGGTGCTGCGCGTGTATATGTGTGTGTGTGTCAGGTGCTGCCTGTGTATGTGTGTGTCAGCTCCTGTGTGTATGTGTGTGTCAGGTGCTGCGTGTATATATGAGTGTGTCTGATGGTGCGTGTGTATGCGTCAGCTGCCGCACGTGTGTGTGTGTGTGTGTGTCAGGTGTTGCGGGTGTATATGTGTGCGAGTATCAGGTGCTCTGCGTGTGTACAAGTGTATGTCTGGTGCTGTGCATGAATACGTATGTCTGTGTCAGGTGATGCGCGTGTACATGAGTGTGCGTCAGGTGCTGCGCGTGTACATGAGTGTGCATTAGGTGCTGCGCGTGTACATGAGTGTGCGTCAGGTGCTGCGCGTGTACATGTGTGTGCCTCAGGTGCTGCGCGTGTACATGAGTGTGCGTCAGGTGCTGCGCGTGTACATGTGTGTGCCTCAGGTGCTGCACGTGTCTATGTGTGTGTGAGTAAGGCACTGCATGTGTATGTGTGTGTCTGATGGTGTGCGTGTATATGTATGTGTCAGGTGCTGCGTGTATATGCATGTGTCAGGTGCTGCGTGTATATGCATGTGTCAGGTGCTGCGTGTATATGCATGTGTCAGGTGCTGCGTGTATATGCATGTGTCAGGTGCTGCGTGTATATGCATGTGTCAGGTGCTGCATGTTTATTTTATTGTGTCTGATGCTACGTGTGTGTGTGTCAGGTGCCGCACGTGTATGTGTGTGTGTCAGTTGTTGCGCGTGTATATGTGTGTGTGTCAGGTGTTGCGCGTGTATGTGTGGGTCAGGTGCTGCATGTTTATTTTATTGTGTCTGATGCTACGTGTGTGTGTGTCAGGTGCCGCACGTGTATGTGTGTGTGTCAGGTGTTGCGCGTGTATGTGTGGGTCAGGTGCTGCATGTTTATTTTATTGTGTCTGATGCTACGTGTGTGTGTGTCAGGTGCCGCACGTGTATGTGTGTCAGGTGTTGCGCGTGTATGTGTGTGTCAGGTGCCGCGCGTGTATGTGTGCGTCAGGTGCCGTTCCCCTTCTTCCCATCCCAGCTCTCTCTGTAGAATACAGCTCTGCACCCAGAGAGAGGGAAAGACTAGGGGGCTGATCACTGCACTGCTCACTTTTTGGTCATGAGTTCGGCCTCCTGTTTCTTCCAGTGCTGTGTTCCTGCAGCCTAGCCCTCCCTGTTGTGCCAGAGAATCAGCCCTTCCTTCCCCTGACAGAGAGAGAGAGCCCGAGGCAGAGACACTCTTCCCGTAGCTGGCCTACCCCCAGTACTTCAGCACTGGCCATGCGGCAGTCAACAAAGGAGACCAGCAGGGGGTTCTGGCAGCATCAGCTGTGGCCGCAGCTGGATCGGGGAGGCCTGCAGTGTCTGAGGTGGGCAACACTTCCTCCGCCGCTGTCACCTTCCCCTGCCGGAGAGAAAGCCAGAGACATACCCTTCCCGCAGCTGGGATACCCCTAGTACCTCAGCGCTGGACAGGCAGAAGTCTATGGAGGGGACCGGCAGGGGTTTCGGGCCGCAGCAGTAGCAGCGGCCGCAGTCAGATCAGGGAGGCCTGCAGGGTCAGAACTGGGCAGCACTTCCACCAACACTGTCACCTCTGTGCTGGGCATGTACACCAGTCCGTACGGACGGAGGTGTCCACAACAGGCAGCAGTATAATGAGTCAGACAAACTCATTACACGCTGCCCACTGCTGCGCCGCATGCCCTCGATGGAGGAAGCCTAGATGCGGTCCCCAGCGGCAGCGAGGGAGAAGGGTGATCACATCACCCTTCAACCCGGCACCTCACAATCAGCTGGGGATCTGCAGTAGCTTCATCTCTCTCTTCCTCTCCCTCTCTGACAGCACAGCAGCCCCTCTGGGTCCCATGTAGCTCTGCCCCCCTGCTCACAGTTCACTCGGCCTCTCCTGATTAAAAAGAAAATAAGAGCCTGACCTGCTGCTCAGATGCGAGGAGGGGACGGGCGGTAGGTCCTCTGTGAGTACACTACACAGTCAAAATTAACTCTGACTCCTCACAACAGTGTGGACTGCAGGCGACGTCAGATGCCAATTTGGGTGTGCTTGCCGCACTACCTGCCCATCAAGCCCAACGTGGCATTTTGTATTAGGAACCCTATAACAGCATTCCGACATCCCTCCCTATGACGCTGCCATCCATACACTGCCGCTCTCATACATCCGTACACCGCCACTCTCATACATCCGCACACTGCCGCTCTCACACAACTGTACACTGTTGCTCTCATACATTCATACACTGCCGCTCTCATACATCCGTACAACCCCGCTCTCATACATCCGTACAACCCCGCTCTCATACATCCGTACAACCCCGCACTCTTACAGCCGCACTCTTACAGCCGCACTCTTACAGCCGCACTCTTACAGCCGCACACCGCCGCACACATACAGCCGCACACCATCGCACTCATACAGCCGCACACCGACGCAGTTATACAGCCGTACATTGCCGCTCTCATACATCCGCACACTGCCGCTATCATACATCCGCACACTGCCGCTCACATCTATACATACATAGCCTCCATACATCTACACATCCAATCCTCGCGCAAGGGAACACTGAAATCACTATCACTTTTCCCCGGGGTGTGACCACAGCCAGCCACTACTCCGGCCACCTTCTTGTGACACCAAAATGCATCTTACCTATCATCAGGGTGGTGCTGCTGCTGGGGGCAGGTTGCTGCCTCAGTCTCCTAGTTGGTGCTGCGATTGGAGGGGGTACTGCTTCCCTGTGCTGCCACTGTCTCCCGGATCATCGTGCCGCTGGCTGAATTGCAGCTTGACGCTACTGCTGCCGGGAGTAACAGCTTCCTGACTGTTGTTGCTGGTGGCTGCCTACTGCTCATTGCCGCCGGAACACTGACCGGCTCGGCAGTGATGCTGGCGGAGGAGTAGTGGCGGTGGGGTGGTGCCTGCTCCCTTCCCTCGAGCATGCCGCAGTGTAAAAAAATAAATAATAGAGAGCATACCAGGGTGAGTCTGTATGGATCACAGTGATTACACGGGGCACAGCATAAGGACACCTTGCTGTGAGGGGCTCTGCCCACACAGATTGCTGCACCCTCTCTGATGTCAGCCGCTGCCCTCTCGTTCTCTGGGCGGCCAGTTCCAGTGTGAGGTAGGAGAGGAAGAGAACACACAGGTGTTAGGCGCCGTGGTCCGCGATGTCCTTGCGGCCCGGCGCCTAGCAACTAGGGACGCCGAGCGTGCTAGCCGCCGGCTCCCTAGCAACGCTAGGACGCCGGGCGCGCTGAGCCGCCTGGACCCTAGCAACGGGGACGCCACGGACGGACTGCGCTCCCCTTGCAGGGTCAATCAAGTGAACTACACACACACACTTGTCTTCTGGTCGTGCAGCAAGGCAGCTGCACGGCATTGTGCTAATCAGGCTCTGAACTTCTGATTGAAGGACTCCCTGCTAAATACCTTCTCAGTGCTTCACACAGACGCCGGTAATAGCTTCCTGCATGCTGCTTTGGTTTGCTGACGTCTGTTCCAGTTCTGCTGTGTCCGGTCATTCCTGTCCTCAGAGTTCCTGAATCTTAGTGTTGTCATCTCTTCCCAAGGAGTCTTCCAGTCCTCATTTACCCGCAACAGTCGCTAGAGGATCTCGTGTGGTTTTCGTGAGTGGCGCTTTATTTTGTATTCTGTGTTGGTGCATTTGCGGAGGTTTACGCTCCCACACTCCTCTCCGGAACTCGCCGGTGCCGGGTAGAAGAGTGGACAAGTGGGTATTTTGGTTGTCCTTTTCCCTGGCGGTTTTCCGCACATACTCTAGTTTAAAGTTAGTTTTGAGCCCCCGGCTTTGTTGTTTAGTAGAGGGCCCCTTGTTATCACCCTGTCTCGGATTTCTCTTTGTCTCCCATTAAGACCTGAGGGGGCATCGGAGTTGGGCAGACGTAATCCGCCCTTCAAACGCGGCTGCCATGGGCCCAAGCAACCATAGTCTCGCAAGAGATTTCTGACAGCACGGGCGAGACAACGGAGATAGGGCGCCAGGGGCTATTCCCGTTCCCACTCCCTTTCCAAGCATTACGTTCCAGTACTCAGGTCCTTGCTATAAGATATCCCCAGACCAGAGTATTGGAATCATAACAGGAGAGCAGCCCTGATATATAACAGAGGTGGAAGTTCTATAGGCAGCAGAGACGGAGACCAGCCAGCCAGTCTCCCAGTGCCCTGATCACTACACGCCGCCAGCACAGCATTACAGGAGGGTCCTATAGTGCTGCCCTGAGCTAACAGGTGTGTGTACCAGTGTGCTGCGCCCTGGTGTCTCTGAGAGGGGTGAGGTCACCGTGCCGCTTTAGTATATGGCTTTTCCTTAGTACTGTAAGTTACAGCCCTGCACTAGTAGTGGCAACTCTGCCCTATGTGAACCTGTGAGGTTATTTTCCTATTTACAGAATAACCGGGGAGAAGGCGGCCATATTGCGGCTCTCAAGAGAAGGCACTCTAGTACACCCCCTGCTGGCGGCCACTGCGCAGGCGCAACAAATTGAAATGCCCGATCTCTATAATGGGGCATATTTCTCTTAATTAAAAAAAACCTGTAACTTTCTGAAAAACCACAACCCCAAAAGGCACTTCACAGGGACATGCTCTATCTAATAAAACAAACCCCAAGTCATATATATATATATATATATATATATATATATATATATATATATAAATAAGATTTTACTCACCGGTAAATCTATTTCTCGTAGTCCGTAGTGGATGCTGGGACTCCGTAAGGACCATGGGGAATAGCGGCTCCGCAGGAGACTTGGCACAACTAAAGAGAGCTTTAGGACTACCTGGTGTGCACTGGCTCCTCCCCCTATGACCCTGCTCCAGTCCTCAGTTAGGATACTGTCACTAAGGAAGGATTTTGAATCCCGGGTAAGACTCATACCAGCCACACCAATCACACCGTACAACTCGTGATATTATACCCAGTTAACAGTATGACAACAACGGAGCCTCTGCACAGATGGCTCTCAACAATAACCCTTTTGTTAACAATAACTATGTACAAGTACTTGGGATGGGCGCCCAGCATCCACTACGGACTACGAGAAATAGATTTACCGGTGAGTAAAATCTTATTTTCTCTGACGTCCTAAGTGGATGCTGGGACTCCGTAAGGACCATGGGGATTATATCAAAGCTCCCAAACGGGAGGGAGAGTGCGGATGACTCTGCAGCACCGAATGAGCGAACTCTAGGTCCTCCTCAGCCAGGGTGTCAAACTTGTAAAATCTTGCAAATGTGTTTGACCCCGACCAAGTAGCAGCTCGGCAAAGTTGTAAAGCAGAGACCCCTCGGGCAGCCGCCCAAGAAGAGCCCACCTTCCTCGTGGAATGGGCTTTTACTGATCTAGAATGCGGCAGTCCCGCCGCAGAATGACAGTCCTGTACCACAAATCTGAGGTACTCCTGGTGAGGAGAGTAAATGGGGACATGCAGGTAAGCATCCTTGATGTCCAGTGATACCATGTAATCCCCTTCCTCCAGGCTTGAGATAACCGCCCTGAGCGATTCCATCTTGAACTTGAACCGTTTTATATACGTGTTCAAAGATTTAAAATGGGTCTCACCGAACCGTCCGGTGGAATAGTAACCCCTTCCTTGTTGAAGGAGGGGTACCTTGACTATCACCTGCTGCAAATACAGCTTGTGAATTTGCCTCTATCACAGCCTCCCTGTCCAAGGGAGATGTTGGCAAGGCAGATTTTAGGAAACGGCGAGGGGGAGACGTCTCGAATTCCAGCTTGAATCCCTGAGACACTACTTGTAGAATCCAGGGATCCACCTGTGAGCAAGCCCACTGATTGTTGAAGCATTTGAGACGGGCCCCCACCGCACCTGGCTCCACCAGTGGAGCCCCAGCGTCATGCTGTGGACTTAGCGGAAGCGGGGGAGGACTTTTGTTCCTGGGAACTGGCTGTATATATATATATATATATATATATATATATGCACACACACTCATGTATATACATGCATACACAAATACACGTATGTACATGTTTATGTATGTATAATACACTGAGTACATTATATTTATGAATTAATTGCTTCCCGATTCTGCAGCAGCATCATCAGCACCATCAGTGTTACTCACAGTCACTTCACACTGACTGCTGCACAACACATCACTTAATTTTCGGGCCGCCCGCCACCTGGTGAAGAGACATGGGAGATGAAGGACCAGCAGTGCCACGTTGAGCGGAAGTATTGTGAATTAGTTACCCACACACTCCTTGTGACACCTGCTCCCTGTCTGCCCTCCCACCCGCCGCCTGCCATCCGGAACCCGCACTGACAAGTAAGTCTCAGCAGAATGTGTCTGCCGGCGGCTCCCAGTCCCCCCTAGAGGAACACTGCCAGTGGTGTGGCAGCCGCGGCACACTAGGACTGAGTGACCGCAGCGGGAGGAAAGCACGGGTGGGCGGGAGGAGAGCATAGGCGGACATCACCACGTCACATTGCAAGGTGACACCAGTCCCCCCAGTGAGGCCGCCGACGAATGCACTCAGCATAGTATTAGCAGCAGGCAGAGGGGGGGCGGGCGCAGCGGTGGTGGGAGGTACGGAAATGAGCTACAGGCTAGGCTCCACCGATCACACACTCAGCGATCACTGTGCCACAGCAAGCGTGGCGTGCAGCGGTGCTGGACATTAGGGAGTGCCTGTGCGCACCAGGCACCCCCTGTACGCACGCCTATGCGCTACCACCCCCCATATGCCACACTACATCACTATGCTATAGCCCTCCCATATGCTGCACTTCATAGTTACACTATACCCCCCATACAACATACTACATCACCACAGTACACTACTCACAATAAAATTAAAACATCCCAGTTCCTCATTCTTAATGAGCTCACGTGAGTTCTCTCCCCAACGGAGCTCCAGACCAAGTAACAATGAAGACACCAGCAGCGTGTAGGGGGCAGGCCTGGTCCACTTGTCAGGAGAGAGCAGTCACTGGAGGGTAAGAAGGGGGCGGGGCCTAGTCCTACAGACGGGAGAGAGCACAGACAGGAGAGAGCAAGGTACAGGGGTAGAAGGGGACTGCTGATGTGAAGGGGGCGGGGCCTATTCTTGCATCCTTTCAAAATTCGACTTTTTAAAATTCGACATTTGACAAATTCGACTTTTCTGCAATGGTACAAATGCGGCAATTCAACAAAAGTATATTCAATTGAAGTTTGTAAATTCGACAACAGTGCTTTTAAACAGTAAATTCGTCATTTTCAATCCGCCACACTTTGCAGGCGGAATCTAATAAAAAATAATATTTTTTTGGGGTAATAGCATATCTATTTATATTAGAAGGGATTAGGTACTTGGTTTCGTCTTTTTTGGAGGCACAAGTATTATTTATATATTTTTTAAAAGATTATTATTATTATTATTTTTTTTTAAATGGAATGTGAAAAACCCGGAAAAGAAAAATTGCGTGGGGTCCCCCCTCCAAAGCATAACCAGCCTCGGGCTCTTCGAGCCGGTCCTGGTTCTAAAAATCCGGGGGAAAAACGGACAGGATCCCCCGTATTTTTAAAACCAGCTCCGGGCTCTGCGCCTGGTGCTGGTGCAAAAAATACGGGGGACAAAAAGAGTAGGGTCCCCCATTATTTTTACACCAGCATCGGGCTCCACTAGCTGGACAGATAATGCCACAGCCGGGGGTCACTTTTATACAGTGCCCTGCGGCCGTGGCATTAAATATCCAACTAGTCACCCCTGGCCAGGGTACCCTGGGGGAGTGGGGACCCCTTCAATCAAGGGGTCCCCCCCCAGCCACCCAAGGGCCAGGGGTGAAGCCCGAGGCTGTCCCCCCCATCCAAGGGCTGCGGATGGGAGGCTGATAGCCTTGAGAAAATTGAAAGAATATTGTTTTTTCCAGTAGTACTACAAGTCCCAGCAAGCCTCCCCCGCAATCTGGTACTTTGAGAACCACAAGTACCAGCATGCGGGAGAAAAACGGGCCCGCTGGTACCGGTAGTTCTACTGGGGAAAAAATACCCAAATAAAAACAGGACACAGACACCGTGAAAGTATAACTTTATTTCACACCTGCCGACACACACATACTTACCTATGTTGACACGAAGCAGTCGGTCCTCTTCTCCAAGTAGAATCCACGGGTACCTGAAAATAAAAGATAATTATACTCACCTGATCCAGGTTCCAGATTAACTCCACGTACTTGGCAAAACAACAAACCGAACACCCGGACCAGACGGACTGAAAGGGGTCCCATGTTTACACATGGGACCCCTTTCCACGAATGCAGACATCCGAATCTCGCGGGAATCCGACAGCGGGATGATGACGTTCGGGCGCGCTCGGGTTAGCCGAGCAAGGCGTGAAGGTTCGAACCTGCCTCGGACCCATGTAAAATGGGTGAAGTTCGGGGGGTCCGGATTCCGACGAACCGAACCCACTCATCACTAGTATGTACGTGTGTGTCAGGTGCCGTGCGCGTACGTTCGTGTGTGTCAGGTGTCGTGCGTGTACGTGTGTGTGTGTGTGTGTCAGGTGGCGCGTACCTACATGTGTGTATGTCAGGTGCTGTGCATGTGTGTACGTACACGCGTGTATGTGTCAGGTGCCGCGCGTGTACGTGTGTGTGTGTGTGTGCCAGTGTGCCAGGAGCCACGCGTGTACATGCGTGAGGGTGTCAGGAGCCGCACGTATACGTACATACGTGTAGGTTTCAGGTGCCGCGCGTATACATACGTGTGTGTGTGTCAGGAGCCGAGCGCGTACGTACATGTGTGTGTGTCAGGAGCAACGCGCGTGTGTGTCAGGAGCCACATGTGTGCATACGTGTGTGTGTCAGGTGCCACACATGTACGTACGTACGTACGTACGTGTGTGTGTGTGTGTGTGTCAGGTGCCGCGCGTGTACGTGTGTGTGTCAAGTGCCGCGTGTGTACGTACGTATGTGTGTGCCTGGAGCCGCGCGTGTACATACATGTGTGTGTGTCTCAGGTGCTGTACGTGTATGTGTGTGTCTCAGGTGCTGCACGTGTATATGTGTGTATTTCAGGTGCTGCATTTGTATGCGTCAGCTGCCACGTGGGTGTCAGGTGTTGAGCATTCTACACGACATAGCCCTGAATTTTCCAATGCGTAGCTCTTTGCAAAAGAGAGATATTGGCAAGGAAAAGCTGTCTTGTACCTTTGCATTTTTCTCCCAAACGAAGGACACTAGAAATAAATTTTTAAAGCCTCCTGTTAGGCCATCATCTACACGACATAGCCCTGAATTTTCCAATGCGCAGCTCTTTGCAAAAGAGAGATATTGGCAAGGAAAAGCTGTCTTGTACCTTTGCATTTTTCTCCCAAACGAAGGTCACTAGAAAGAAAATATTAAAGCCTCCTGTTAGGCCATCATCTACACGACATATCCCTGAATTTTCCAATGCGCAGCTCTTTGCAAAAGAGAGATATTGGCAAGGAAAAGCTGTCTTGTACCTTTGCATTTTTCTCCCAAACGAAGGACACTAGAAAGAAAATTTTAAAGCCTCCTGTTTAGACCATCATCTACACGGCATAGCCATGAATTTTCCAATGCGCAGCTCTTTGCAAAAGAGAGATATTGGCAAGGAAAAGCTGTCTTGTACCTTTGCATTTTTCTCCCAAACGAAGGACACTAGAATTAAAATTGTAAAGCCTCCTGTTAGGCCATCATCTACACGACATAGCCCTGCATTTTCCAATGCGAAGCTCTTTGCAAAAGAGATAAATTGGCAAGGACAAGCTGTCTTGTACCTTTGCATTTTTCTCCCAAACGAAGGTCACTAGAAAGAAAATTTCAAAGCCTCCTGTTAGGCCATCATCTACACGACATAGCCCTGAATTTTCCAATGCGTAGCTCTTTGCAAAAGAGAGATATTGGCAAGGAAAAGCTGTCTTGTACCTTTGCATTTTTCTCCCAAACGAAGGTCACTAGAAAGAAAATTTTAAAGCCTCCTGTTAGGCCATCATCTACACGACATATCCCTGAATTTTCCAATGCGTAGCTCTTTGCAAAAGAGAGGTATTGGCAAGGAAAAGCTGTCTTGTACCATTGCATTTTTCTCCCAAACGAAGGACACTAGAAAGAAAATTTTAAAGCCTCCTGTTAGGCCATCATCTACACGACATAGCCCTGAATTTTCCAATGCGCAGCTCTTTGCAAAAGAGAGATATTGGCAAGGAAAAGCTGTCTTGTACCATTGCATTTTTCTCCCAAACGAAGGACACTAGAAAGAAAATTTTATAGCCTCCTGTTAGGCCATCATCTACACGACATAGCCCTGAATTTTCCAATGCGCAGCTCTTTGCAAAAGAGAGATATTGGCAAGGAAAAGCATTCTTGTACCTTTGCATTTTTCTCCCAAACGAAGTTCACTAGAAAGAAATTTTTAAAGCCTCCTGTTAGGCCATCATCTACACGACATAGCCCTGAATTTTCCAATGCGCAGCTCTTTGCAAAAGAGAGATATTGGCAAGGAAAAGCTGTCTTGTACCATTGCATTTTTCTCCCAAACGAAGGACACTAGAAAGAAAATTTTAAAGCCTCCTGTTAGACCATCATCTACACGGCATAGCCATGAATTTTCCAATGCGCAGCTCTTTGCAAAAGAGAGATATTGGCAAGGAAAAGCTGTCTTGTACCTTTGCATTTTTCTCCCAAACGAAGGACACTAGAATTGAAATTTTAAAGCCTCCTGTTAGGCCATCATCTACACGATATAGCCCTGAATTTTCCAATGCGCAGCTCTTTGCAAAAGAGAGATATTGGCAAGGAAAAGCTGTCTTGTACCTTTGCATTTTTCTCCCAAACGAAGGTCACTAGAAAGAAAATTTTAAAGCCTCCTGTTAAGCCATCATCTACACGACATAGCCCTGAATTTTCCAATGCGTAGCTCTTTGCAAAAGAGAGATATTGGCAAGGAAAAGCTGTCTTGTACCTTTGCATTTTTCTCCCAAACGAAGGACACTAGAAATACATTTTTAAAGCCTCCTGTTAGGCCATCATCTACACGACATAGCCCTGAATTTTCCAATGTGCAGCTCTTTGCAAAAGAGAGATATTGGCAAGGAAAAGCTGTCTTGTACCTTTGCATTTTTCTCCCAAACGAAGGTCACTAGAAAGAAAATATTAAAGCCTCCTGTTAGGCCATCATCTACACGACATATCCCTGAATTTTCCAATGCGCAGCTCTTTGCAAAAGAGAGATATTGGCAAGGAAAAGCTGTCTTGTACCTTTGCATTTTTCTCCCAAACGAAGGACACTAGAAAGAAAATTTTAAAGCCTCCTGTTTAGACCATCATCTACACGGCATAGCCATGAATTTTCCAATGCGCAGCTCTTTGCAAAAGAGAGATATTGGCAAGGAAAAGCTGTCTTGTACCTTTGCATTTTTCTCCCAAACGAAGGACACTAGAATTAAAATTGTAAAGCCTCCTGTTAGGCCATCATCTACACGACATAGCCCTGCATTTTCCAATGCGCAGCTCTTTGCAAAAGAGAGATATTGGCAAGGACAAGCTGTCTTGTACCTTTGCATTTTTCTCCCAAACGAAGGTCACTAGAAAGAAAATTTCAAAGCCTCCTGTTAGGCCATCATCTACACGACATAGCCCTGAATTTTCCAATGCGTAGCTCTTTGCAAAAGAGAGATATTGGCAAGGAAAAGCTGTCTTGTACCTTTGCATTTTTCTCCCAAACGAAGGTCACTAGAAAGAAAATTTTAAAGCCTCCTGTTAGGCCATCATCTACACGACATATCCCTGAATTTTCCAATGCGTAGCTCTTTGCAAAAGAGAGATATTGGCAAGGAAAAGCTGTCTCGTACCATTGCATTTTTCTCCCAAACGAAGGACACTAGAAAGAAAATTTTAAAGCCTCCTGTTAGGCCATTATCTACACGACATAGCCATGAATTTTCCAATGCGCAGCTCTATGCAAAAGAGAGATATTGGCAAGGAAAAGCTGTCTTGTACCTTTGCATTTTTCTCCCAAACGAAGGTCACTAGAAAGAAAATTTTAAAGCCTCCTGTTAGGCCATCATCTACACGACATAGCCCTGAATTTTCCAATGCGTAGCTCTTTGCAAAAGAGAGATATTGGCAAGGAAAAGCTGTCTTATACCTTTGCATTTTTCTCCCAAACGAAGGACACTAGAAAGAAAATTTTAAAGCCTCCTGTTAGGCCATCATCAACACGACATAGCCCTGAATTTTCCAATGCGCAGCTCTTTGCAAAAGAGAGATATTGGCAAGGAAAAGCTGTCTTGTACCATTGCATTTTTCTCCCAAACGAAGGACACTAGAAAGAAAATTTTAAAGCCTCCTGTTAGACCATCATCTACACGACATAGCCCTGAATTTTCCAATGCGCAGCTCTTTGCAAAAGAGAGATATTGGCAAGGAAAAGCTGTCTTGTACCATTGCATTTTTCTCCCAAACGAAGGACACTAGAATTAAAATTTTAAAGCCTCCTGTTAGGCCATCATCTACACGATATAGCCCTGAATTTTCCAATGCGCAGCTCTTTGCAAACGAGAGATATTGGCAAGGAAAAGCTGTCTTATACCTTTGCATTTTTCTCCCAAACGAAGGACACTAGAAAGAAAATTTTAAAGCCTTCTGTTAGGCCATCATCTACACGACATAGCCCTGAATTTTCCAATGCGCAGCTCTTTGCAAAAGAGAGATATTGGCAAGGAAAAGCTGTCTTGTACCATTGCATTTTTCTCCCAAACGAAGGACACTAGAAAGAAAATTTTAAAGCCTCCTGTTAGACCATCATCTACACGACATAGCCCTGAATTTTCCAATGCGCAGCTCTTTGCAAAAGAGAGATATTGGCAAGGAAAAGCTGTCTTGTACCATTGCATTTTTTTCCCAAACGAAGGACACTAGAAAGAAAATTTTAAAGCCTCCTGTTAGACCATCATCTACACGACATAGCCCTGAATTTTCCAATGCGCAGCTCTTTGCAAAAGAGAGATATTGGCAAGGAAAAGCTGTCTTGTACCATTGCATTTTTCTCCCAAACGAAGGACACTAGAAAGAAAATTTTAAAGCCTCCTGTTAGACCATCATCTACACGACATAGCCCTGAATTTTCCAATGCGTAGCTCTTTGCAAAAGAGAGATATTGGCAAGGAAAAGCTGTCTTGTACCTTTGCATTTTTCTCCCAAACGAAGGACACTAGAAAGAAAATTTTAAAGCCTCCTGTTAGGCCATCATCTACACGACATAGCCCTGAATTTTCCAATGCGCAGCTCTTTGCAAAAGAGAGATATTGGCAAGGAAAAGCTGTCTCGTACCATTGCATTTTTCTCCCAAACGAAGGACACTAGAAAGAAAATTTTAAAGCCTCCTGTTAGACCATCATCTACACGGCATAGCCATGAATTTTCCAATGCGCAGCTCTTTGCAAAAGAGAGATATTGGCAAGGAAAAGCTGTCTTGTACCTTTGCATTTTTCTCCCAAACGAAGGACACTAGAATTAAAATGTTAAAGCCTCCTGTTAGGCCATCATCTACACGATATAGCCCTGAATTTTCCAATGCGCAGCTCTTTGCAAAAGAGAGATATTGGCAAGGAAAAGCTGTCTTGTACCTTTGCATTTTTCTCCCAAACGAAGGACACTAGAAAGAAAATTTTAAAGCCTCCTGTTAGGCCATCATCTACACGACATAGCCCTGAATTTTCCAATGCGCAGCTCTTTGCAAAAGAGAGATATTGGCAAGGAAAAGCTGTATTGTACCATTGCATTTTTCTCCCAAACGAAGGACACTAGAAAGAAAATTTTAAAGCCTCCTGTTAGACCATCATCTACACGACATAGCCCTGAATTTTCCAATGCGCAGCTCTTTGCAAAAGAGAGATATTGGCAAGGAAAAGCTGTCTTGTACCATTGCATTTTTCTCCCAAACGAAGGACACTAGAATTAAAATTTTAAAGCCTCCTGTTAGGCCATCATCTACACGATATAGCCCTGAATTTTCCAATGCGCAGCTCTTTGCAAAAGAGAGATATTGGCAAGGAAAAGCTGTCTTGTACCTTTGCATTTTTCTCCCAAACGAAGGACACTAGAAAGAAAATTTTAAAGCCTCCTGTTAGGCCATCATCTACACGACATAGCCCTGAATTTTCCAATGCGCAGCTCTTTGCAAAAGAGAGATATTGGCAAGGAAAAGCTGTATTGTACCATTGCATTTTTCTCCCAAACGAAGGACACTAGAAAGAAAATTTTAAAGCCTCCTGTTAGACCATCATCTACACGACATAGCCCTGAATTTTCCAATGCGCAGCTCTTTGCAAAAGAGAGATATTGGCAAGGAAAAGCTGTCTTGTACCATTGCATTTTTCTCCCAAACGAAGGACACTAGAATTAAAATTTTAAAGCCTCCTGTTAGGCCATCATCTACACGATATAGCCCTGAATTTTCCAATGCGCAGCTCTTTGCAAACGAGAGATATTGGCAAGGAAAAGCTGTCTTATACCTTTGCATTTTTCTCCCAAACGAAGGACACTATAAAGAAAATTTTAAAGCCTCCTGTTAGGCCATCATCTACACGACATAGCCCTGAATTTTCCAATGCGCAGCTCTTTGCAAAAGAGAGATATTGGCAAGGAAAAGCTGTCTTGTACCATTGCATTTTTCTCCCAAACGAAGGACACTAGAAAGAAAATTTTAAAGCCTCCTGTTAGACCATCATCTACACGACATAGCCCTGAATTTTCAAATGCGCAACTCTTTGCAAAAGAGAGATATTGGCAAGGAAAAGCTGTCTTGTACCATTGCATTTTTCTCCCAAACGAAGGACACTAGAAATACAATTTTAAAGCCTCCTGTTAGGCCATCATCTACACGACATAGCCCTGAATTTTCCAATGCGCAGCTCTTTGCAAAAGAGAAATATTGGCAAGGAAAAGCTGTCTTGTACCTTTGCATTTTTCTCCCAAACGAAGGTCACTAGAAAGAAAATTTTAAAGCCTCCTGTTAGGCCATCATCTACACGACATAGCCCTGAATTTTCCAATGCGCAGCTCTTTGCAAAAGAGAGATATTGGCAAGGAAAAGCTGTCTTGTACCATTGCATTTTTCTCCCAAACGAAGGACACTAGAAAGAAAATTTTAAAGCCTCCTGTTAGGCCATCATCTACACGACATAGCCCTGAATTTTCCAATGCGCAGCTCTTTGCAAAAGAGAGATATTGGCAAGGAAAAGCTGTCTTGTACCTTTGCATTTTTCTCCCAAACGAAGGTCACTAGAAAGTAAATTTTAAAGCCTCCTGTTAGGCCATCATCTACACGACATAGCCCTGAATTTTCCAATGCGTAGCTCTTTGCAAAAGAGAGATATTGGCAAGGAAAAGCTGTCTTGTACCATTGCATTTTTCTCCCAAACGAAGGACACTAGAAAGAAAATTTTAAAGCCTCCTGTTAGACCATCATCTACACGGCATAGCCATGAATTTTCCAATGCGCAGCTCTTTGCAAAAGAGAGATATTGGCAAGGAAAAGCTGTCTTGTACCTTTGCATTTTTCTCCCAAACGAAGGACACTAGAATTAAAATTTTAAAGCCTCCTGTTAGGCCATCATCTACAGTGTAGATTCTACACGATATAGCCCTGAATTTTCCAATGCGCAGCTCTTTGCAAAAGAGAGATATTGGCAAGGAAAAGCTGTCTTGTACCATTGCATTTTTCTCCCAAACGAAGGACACTAGAAAGAAAATTTTAAAGCCTCCTGTTAGACCATCATCTACACGACATAGCCCTGAATTTTCCAATGCGCAGCTCTTTGCAAAAGAGAGATATTGGCAAGGAAAAGCTGTCTTGTACCATTGCATTTTTTTCCCAAACGAAGGACACTAGAAAGAAAATTTTAAAGCCTCCTGTTAGACCATCATCTGCACGACATAGCCCTGAATTTTCCAATGCGCAGCTCTTTGCAAAAGAGAGATATTGGCAAGGAAAAGCTGTCTTGTACCATTGCATTTTTCTCCCAAACGAAGGACACTAGAAAGAAAATTTTAAAGCCTCCTGTCAGACCATCATCTACACGACATAGACCTGAATTTTCCAATGCGTAGCTCTTTGCAAAAGAGAGATATTGGCAAGGAAAAGCTGTCTTGTACCTTTGCATTTTTCTCCCAAACGAAGGACACTAGAAAGAAAATTTTAAAGCCTCCTGTTAGGCCATCATCTACACGACATAGCCCTGAATTTTCCAATGCGCAGCTCTTTGCAAAAGAGAGATATTGGCAAGGAAAAGCTGTCTTGTACCATTGCATTTTTCTCCCAAACGAAGGACACTAGAATTAAAATTTTAAAGCCTCCTGTTAGGCCATCGTCTACACGATATAGCCCTGAATTTTCCAATGCGCAGCTCTTTGCAAACGAGAGATATTGGCAAGGAAAAGCTGTCTTATACCTTTGCATTTTTCTCCCAAACGAAGGACACTAGAAAGAAAATTTTAAAGCCTCCTGTTAGGCCATCATCTACACGACATAGCCCTGAATTTTCCAATGCGCAGCTCTTTGCAAAAGAGAGATATTGGCAAGGAAAAGCTGTCTTGTACCATTGCATTTTTCTCCCAAACGAAGGACACTAGAAAGAAAATTTTAAAGCCTCCTGTTAGACCATCATCTACACGACATAGCCCTGAATTTTCAAATGCGCAACTCTTTGCAAAAGAGAGATATTGGCAAGGAAAAGCTGTCTTGTACCATTGCATTTTTCTCCCAAACGAAGGACACTAGAAATAAAATTTTAAAGCCTCCTGTTAGGCCATCATCTACACGACATAGCCCTGAATTTTCCAATGCGCAGCTCTTTGCAAAAGAGAAATATTGGCAAGGAAAAGCTGTCTTGTACCTTTGCATTTTTCTCCCAAACGAAGGTCACTAGAAAGAAAATTTTAAAGCCTCCTGTTAGGCCATCATCTACACGACATAGCCCTGAATTTTCCAATGCGCAGCTCTTTGCAAAAGAGAGATATTGGCAAGGAAAAGCTGTCTTGTACCATTGCATTTTTCTCCCAAACGAAGGACACTAGAAAGAAAATTTTAAAGCCTCCTGTTAGGCCATCATCTACACGGCATAGCCATGAATTTTCCAATGCGCAGCTCTTTGCAAAAGAGAGATATTGGCAAGGAAAAGCTGTCTTGTACCTTTGCATTTTTCTCCCAAACGAAGGACACTAGAATTAAAATTTTAAAGCCTCCTGTTAGGCCATCATCTACAGTGTAGATTCTACACGATATAGCCCTGAATTTTCCAATGCGCAGCTCTTTGCAAAAGAGAGATATTGGCAAGGAAAAGCTGTCTTGTACCATTGCATTTTTCTCCCAAACGAAGGACACTAGAAAGAAAATTTTAAAGCCTCCTGTTAGACCATCATCTACACGGCATAGCCATGAATTTTCCAATGCGCAGCTCTTTGCAAAACAGATATTGGCAAGGAAAAGCTGTCTTGTACCTTTGCATTTTTCTCCCAAACGAAGGTCACTAGAAAGAAAATTTTAAAGCCTCCTGTTAGGCTATCATCTACACGACATAGCCCTGAATTTTCCAATGCGTAGCTCTTTGCAAAAGAGAGATATTGGCAAGGAAAAGCTGTCTTGTACCTTTGCATTTTTCTCCCAAACGAAGGACACTAGAAAGAAAATTTTAAAGCCTCCTGTTAGGCCATCATCTACACGACGTAGCCCTGAATTTTCCAATGCGCAGCTCTTTGCAAAAGAGAGATATTGGCAAGGAAAAGCTGTCTTGTACCTTTGCATTTTTCTCCCAAACGAAGGACACTAGAATGAAAATTTTAAAGCCTCCTGTTAGACCATCATCTACACGGCATAGCCATGAATTTTCCAATGCGCAGCTCTTTGCAAAAGAGAGATATTGGCAAGGAAAAGCTGTCTTGCACCTTTGCATTTTTCTCCCAAACGAAGGACACTAGAATTAAAATTTTAAAGACTCCTGTTAGGCCATCATCTACACGACATAGCCCTGAATTTTCCAATGCGCAGCTCTATGCAAAAGAGAGATATTGGCAAGGAAAAGCTGTCTTGTACCTTTGCATTTTTCTCCCAAACGAAGGTCACTAGAATTAAAATTTTAAAGCCTCCTGTTAGGCCATCATCTACACGACATAGCCCTGAATTTTCCAATGCGTAGCTCTTTGCAAAAGAGAGATATTGGCAAGGAAAAGCTGTCTTGTACCTTTGCATTTTTCTCCCAAACGAAGGACACTAGAAAGAAAATTTTAAAGCCTCCTGTTAGGCCATCATCTACACGACATAGCCCTGAATTTTCCAATGCGCAGCTCTTTGCAAAAGAGAGATATTGGCAAGGAAAAGCTGTCTTGTACCATTGCATTTTTCTCCCAAACGAAGGACACTAGAAAGAAAATTTTAAAGCCTCCTGTTAGACCATCATCTACACGGCATAGCCATGAATTTTCCAATGCGCAGCTCTTTGCAAAAGAGAGATATTGGCAAGGAAAAGCTGTCTTGTACCTTTGCATTTTTCTCCCAAACGAAGGACACTAGAATTAAAATTTTAAAGCCTCCTGTTAGGCCATCATCTACACGATATAGCCCTGAATTTTCCAATGCGCAGCTCTTTGCAAAAGAGAGATATTGGCAAGGAAAAGCTGTCTTGTACCATTGCATTTTTCTCCCAAACGAAGGACACTAGAAAGAAAATTTTAAAGCCTCCTGTTAGACCATCATCTACACGACATAGCCCTGAATTTTCCAATGCGTAGCTCTTTGCAAAAGAGAGATATTGGCAAGGAAAAGCTGTCTTGTACCTTTGCATTTTTCTCCCAAACGAAGGACACTAGAAAGAAAATTTTAAAGCCTCCTGTTAGGCCATCATCTACACGACATAGCCCTGAATTTTCCAATGCGCAGCTCTTTGCAAAAGAGAGATATTGGCAAGGAAAAGCTGTCTTGTACCATTGCATTTTTCTCCCAAACGAAGGACACTAGAAAGAAAATTTTAAAGCCTCCTGTTAGACCATCATCTACACGGCATAGCCATGAATTTTCCAATGCGCAGCTCTTTGCAAAAGAGAGATATTGGCAAGGAAAAGCTGTCTTGTACCTTTGCATTTTTCTCCCAAACGAAGGACACTAGAATTAAAATTTTAAAGCCTCCTGTTAGGCCATCATCTACACGATATAGCCCTGAATTTTCCAATGCGCAGCTCTTTGCAAAAGAGAGATATTGGCAAGGAAAAGCTGTCTTGTACCTTTGCATTTTTCTCCCAAACGAAGGACACTAGAAAGAAAATTTTAAAGCCTCCTGTTATGACATCATCTACACGACATAGCCCTGAATTTTCCAATGCGCAGCTCTTTGCAAAAGAGAGATATTGGCAAGGAAAAGCTGTATTGTACCATTGCATTTTTCTCCCAAACGAAGGACACTAGAAAGAAAATTTTAAAGCCTCCTGTTAGACCATCATCTACACGACATAGTCCTGAATTTTCCAATGCGCAGCTCTTTGCAAAAGAGAGATATTGGCAAGGAAAAGCTGTCTTGTACCATTGCATTTTTCTCCCAAACGAAGGACACTAGAATTAAAATTTTAAAGCCTCCTGTTAGGCCATCATCTACACGATATAGCCCTGAATTTTCCAATGCGCAGCTCTTTGCAAACGAGAGATATTGGCAAGGAAAAGCTGTCTTATACCTTTGCATTTTTCTCCCAAACGAAGGACACTAGAAAGAAAATTTTAAAGCCTCCTGTTAGGCCATCATCTACACGACATAGCCCTGAATTTTCCAATGCGCAGCTCTTTGCAAAAGAGAGATATTGGCAAGGAAAAGCTGTCTTGTACCATTGCATTTTTCTCCCAAACGAAGGACACTAGAAAGAAAATTTTAAAGCCTCCTGTTAGACCATCATCTACACGACATAGCCCTGAATTTTCCAATGCGCAACTCTTTGCAAAAGAGAGATATTGGCAAGGAAAAGCTGTCTTGTACCATTGCATTTTTCTCCCAAACGAAGGACACTAGAAAGAAAATTTTAAAGCCTCCTGTTAGGCCATCATCTACACGACATAGCCCTGAATTTTCCAATGCGCAGCTCTTTGCAAAAGAGAAATATTGGCAAGGAAAAGCTGTCTTGTACCTTTGCATTTTTCTCCCAAACGAAGGTCACTAGAAAGAAAATTTTAAAGCCTCCTGTTAGGCCATCATCTACACGACATAGCCCTGAATTTTCCAATGCGCAGCTCTTTGCAAAAGAGAGATATTGGCAAGGAAAAGCTGTCTTGTACCATTGCATTTTTCTCCCAAACGAAGGACACTAGAAAGAAAATTTTAAAGCCTCCTGTTAGGCCATCATCTACACGACATAGCCCTGAATTTTCCAATGCGCAGCTCTTTGCAAAAGAGAGATATTGGCAAGGAAAAGCTGTCTTGTACCTTTGCATTTTTCTCCCAAACGAAGGTCACTAGAAAGTAAATTTTAAAGCCTCCTGTTAGGCCATCATCTACACGACATAGCCCTGAATTTTCCAATGCGTAGCTCTTTGCAAAAGAGAGATATTGGCAAGGAAAAGCTGTCTTGTACCATTGCATTTTTCTCCCAAACGAAGGACACTAGAAAGAAAATTTTAAAGCCTCCTGTTAGACCATCATCTACACGGCATAGCCATGAATTTTCCAATGCGCAGCTCTTTGCAAAAGAGAGATATTGGCAAGGAAAAGCTGTCTTGTACCTTTGCATTTTTCTCCCAAACGAAGGACACTAGAATTAAAATTTTAAAGCCTCCTGTTAGGCCATCATCTACAGTGTAGATTCTACACGATATAGCCCTGAATTTTCCAATGCGCAGCTCTTTGCAAAAGAGAGATATTGGCAAGGAAAAGCTGTCTTGTACCATTGCATTTTTCTCCCAAACGAAGGACACTAGAAAGAAAATTTTAAAGCCTCCTGTTAGACCATCATCTACACGGCATAGCCATGAATTTTCCAATGCGCAGCTCTTTGCAAAACAGATATTGGCAAGGAAAAGCTGTCTTGTACCTTTGCATTTTTCTCCCAAACGAAGGTCACTAGAAAGAAAATTTTAAAGCCTCCTGTTAGGCTATCATCTACACGACATAGCCCTGAATTTTCCAATGCGTAGCTCTTTGCAAAAGAGAGATATTGGCAAGGAAAAGCTGTCTTGTACCTTTGCATTTTTCTCCCAAACGAAGGACACTAGAAAGAAAATTTTAAAGCCTCCTGTTAGGCCATCATCTACACGACATAGCCCTGAATTTTCCAATGCGCAGCTCTTTGCAAACGAGAGATATTGGCAAGGAAAAGCTGTCTTGTACCTTTGCATTTTTCTCCCAAACGAAGGACACTAGAAAGAAAATTTTAAAGCCTCCTGTTAGGCCATCATCTACACGACATAGCCCTGAATTTTCCAATGCGCAGCTCTTTGCAAAAGAGAGATATTGGCAAGGAAAAGCTGTCTTGTACCTTTGCATTTTTCTCCCAAACGAAGGACACTAGAATGAAAATTTTAAAGCCTCCTGTTAGACCATCATCTACACGGCATAGCCATGAATTTTCCAATGCGCAGCTCTTTGCAAAAGAGAGATATTGGCAAGGAAAAGCTGTCTTGCACCTTTGCATTTTTCTCCCAAACGAAGGACACTAGAATTAAAATTTTAAAGACTCCTGTTAGGCCATCATCTACACGACATAGCCCTGAATTTTCCAATGCGCAGCTCTATGCAAAAGAGAGATATTGGCAAGGAAAAGCTGTCTTGTACCTTTGCATTTTTCTCCCAAACGAAGGTCACTAGAATTAAAATTTTAAAGCCTCCTGTTAGGCCATCATCTACACGACATAGCCCTGAATTTTCCAATGCGTAGCTCTTTGCAAAAGAGAGATATTGGCAAGGAAAAGCTGTCTTGTACCTTTGCATTTTTCTCCCAAACGAAGGACACTAGAAAGAAAATTTTAAAGCCTCTTGTTAGGCCATCATCTACACGACATAGCCCTGAATTTTCCAATGCGCAGCTCTTTGCAAAAGAGAGATATTGGCAAGGAAAAGCTGTCTTGTACCATTGCATTTTTCTCCCAAACGAAGGACACTAGAAAGAAAATTTTAAAGCCTCCTGTTAGACCATCATCTACACGGCATAGCCATGAATTTTCCAATGCGCAGCTCTTTGCAAAAGAGAGATATTGGCAAGGAAAAGCTGTCTTGTACCTTTGCATTTTTCTCCCAAACGAAGGACACTAGAATTAAAATTTTAAAGCCTCCTGTTAGGCCATCATCTACACGATATAGCCCTGAATTTTCCAATGCGCAGCTCTTTGCAAAAGAGAGATATTGGCAAGGAAAAGCTGTCTTGTACCTTTGCATTTTTCTCCCAAACGAAGGACACTAGAAAGAAAATTTTAAAGCCTCCTGTTAGGCCATCATCTACACGACATAGCCCTGAATTTTCCAATGCGCAGCTCTTTGCAAAAGAGAGATATTGGCAAGGAAAACTGTATTGTACCATTGCATTTTTCTCCCAAACGAAGGACAATAGAAAGAAAATTTTAAAGCCTCCTGTTAGATCATCATCTACACGACATAGCCCTGAATTTTCCAATGCGCAGCTCTTTGCAAAAGAGAGATATTGGCAAGGAAAAGCTGTCTTGTACCATTGCATTTTTCTCCCAAACGAAGGACACTAGAATTAAAATTTTAAAGCCTCCTGTTAGGCCATCATCTACACGATATAGCCCTGAATTTTCCAATGCGCAGCTCTTTGCAAACGAGAGATATTGGCAAGGAAAAGCTGTCTTATACCTTTGCATTTTTCTCCCAAACGAAGGACACTAGAAAGAAAATTTTAAAGCCTCCTGTTAGGCCATCATCTACACGACATAGCCCTGAATTTTCCAATGCGCAGCTCTTTGCAAAAGAGAGATATTGGCAAGGAAAAGCTGTCTTGTACCATTGCATTTTTCTCCCAAACGAAGGACACTAGAAAGAAAATTTTAAAGCCTCCTGTTAGACCATCATCTACACGACATAGCCCTGAATTTTCCAATGCGCAACTCTTTGCAAAAGAGAGATATTGGCAAGGAAAAGCTGTCTTGTACCATTGCATTTTTCTCCCAAACGAAGGACACTAGATATAAAATTTTAAAGCCTCCTGTTAGGCCATCATCTACACGACATAGCCCTGAATTTTCCAATGCGCAGCTCTTTGCAAAAGAGAGATATTGGCAAGGAAAAGCTGTCTTGTACCATTGCATTTTTCTCCCAAACGAAGGACACTAGAAAGAAAATTTTAAAGCCTCCTGTTAGACCATCATCTACACGACATAGCCCTGAATTTTCCAATGCGCAGCTCTTTGCAAAAGAGAGATATTGGCAAGGAAAACTGTATTGTACCATTGCATTTTTCTCCCAAACGAAGGACAATAGAAAGAAAATTTTAAAGCCTCCTGTTAGATCATCATCTACACGACATAGCCCTGAATTTTCCAATGCGCAGCTCTTTGCAAAAGAGAGATATTGGCAAGGAAAAGCTGTCTTGTACCATTGCATTTTTCTCCCAAACGAAGGACACTAGAATTAAAATTTTAAAGCCTCCTGTTAGGCCATCATCTACACGATATAGCCCTGAATTTTCCAATGCGCAGCTCTTTGCAAACGAGAGATATTGGCAAGGAAAAGCTGTCTTATACCTTTGCATTTTTCTCCCAAACGAAGGACACTAGAAAGAAAATTTTAAAGCCTCCTGTTAGGCCATCATCTACACGACATAGCCCTGAATTTTCCAATGCGCAGCTCTTTGCAAAAGAGAGATATTGGCAAGGAAAAGCTGTCTTGTACCATTGCATTTTTCTCCCAAACGAAGGACACTAGAAAGATAATTTTAAAGCCTCCTGTTAGACCATCATCTACACGACATAGCCCTGAATTTTCCAATGCGCAACTCTTTGCAAAAGAGAGATATTGGCAAGGAAAAGCTGTCTTGTACCATTGCATTTTTCTCCCAAACGAAGGACACTAGAAATAAAATTTTAAAGCCTCCTGTTAGGCCATCATCTACACGACATAGCCCTGAATTTTCCAATGCGCAGCTCTTTGCAAAAGAGAGATATTGGCAAGGAAAAGCTGTCTTGTACCATTGCATTTTTCTCCCAAACGAAGGACACTAGAAAGAAAATTTTAAAGCCTCCTGTTAGACCATCATCTACACGGCATAGCCATGAATTTTCCAATGCGCAGCTCTTTGCAAAAGAGAGATATTGGCAAGGAAAAGCTGTCTTGTACCATTGCATTTTTCTCCCAAACGAAGGACACTAGAAATAAAATTTTAAAGCCTCCTGTTAGGCCATCATCTACACGACATAGCCCTGAATTTTCCAATGCGCAGCTCTTTGCAAAAGAGAGATATTGGCAAGGAAAAGCTGTCTTGTACCTTTGCATTTTTCTCCCAAACGAAGGACACTAGAATGAAAATTTTAAAGCCTCCTGTTAGACCATCATCTACACGGCATAGCCATGAATTTTCCAATGCGCAGCTCTTTGCAAAAGAGAGATATTGGCAAGGAAAAGCTGTCTTGCACCTTTGCATTTTTCTCCCAAACGAAGGACACTAGAAAGAAAATTTTAAAGCCTCCTGTTAGACCATCATCTACACGGCATAGCCATGAATTTTCCAATGCGCAGCTCTTTGCAAAAGAGAGATATTGGCAAGGAAAAGCTGTCTTGTACCATTGCATTTTTCTCCCAAACGAAGGACACTAGAAATAAAATTTTAAAGCCTCCTGTTAGGCCATCATCTACACGACATAGCCCTGAATTTTCCAATGCGCAGCTCTTTGCAAAAGAGAGATATTGGCAAGGAAAAGCTGTCTTGTACCTTTGCATTTTTCTCCCAAACGAAGGACACTAGAATGAAAATTTTAAAGCCTCCTGTTAGACCATCATCTACACGGCATAGCCATGAATTTTCCAATGCGCAGCTCTTTGCAAAAGAGAGATATTGGCAAGGAAAAGCTGTCTTGCACCTTTGCATTTTTCTCCCAAACGAAGGACACTAGAATTAAAATTTTAAAGACTCCTGTTAGGCCATCATCTACACGACATAGCCCTGAATTTTCCAATGCGCAGCTCTATGCAAAAGAGAGATATTGGCAAGGAAAAGCTGTCTTGTACCTTTGCATTTTTCTCCCAAACGAAGGTCACTAGAATTAAAATTTTAAAGCCTCCTGTTAGGCCATCATCTACACGACATAGCCCTGAATTTTCCAATGCGCAGCTCTATGCAAAAGAGAGATATTGGCAAGGAAAAGCTGTCTTGTACCTTTGCATTTTTCTCCCAAACGAAGGTCACTAGAATTAAAATTTTAAAGCCTCCTGTTAGGCCATCATCTACACGACATAGCCCTGAATTTTCCAATGCGTAGCTCTTTGCAAAAGAGAGATATTGGCAAGGAAAAGCTGTCTTGTACCATTGCATTTTTCTCCCAAACGAAGGACACTAGAAAGAAAATTTTAAAGCCTCCTGTTAGACCATCATCTACACGGCATAGCCATGAATTTTCCAATGCGCAGCTCTTTGCAAAAGAGAGATATTGGCAAGGAAAAGCTGTCTTGTACCTTTGCATTTTTCTCCCAAACGAAGGACACTAGAATTAAAATTTTAAAGCCTCCTGTTAGGCCATCATCTATACGATATAGCCCTGAATTTTCCAATGCGCAGCTCTTTGCAAAAGAGAGATATTGGCAAGGAAAAGCTGTCTTGTACCTTTGCATTTTTCTCCCAAACGAAGGACACTAGAAAGAAAATTTTAAAGCCTCCTGTTAGGCCATCATCTACACGACATAGCCCTGAATTTTCCAATGCGCAGCTCTTTGCAAAAGAGAGATATTGGCAAGGAAAACTGTATTGTACCATTGCATTTTTCTCCCAAACGAAGGACACTAGAAAGAAAATTTTAAAGCCTCCTGTTAGACCATCATCTACACGACATAGCCCTGAATTTTCCAATGCGCAGCTCTTTGCAAAAGAGAGATATTGGCAAGGAAAAGCTGTCTTGTACCATTGCATTTTTCTCCCAAACGTAGGACACTAGAATTAAAATTTTAAAGCCTCCTGTTAGGCCATCATCTACACGATATAGCCCTGAATTTTCCAATGCGCAGCTCTTTGCAAACGAGAGATATTGGCAAGGAAAAGCTGTCTTATACCTTTGCATTTTTCTCCCAAACGAAGGACACTAGAAAGAAAATTTTAAAGCCTCCTGTTAGGCCATCATCTACACGACATAGCCCTGAATTTTCCAATGCGCAGCTCTTTGCAAAAGAGAGATATTGGCAAGGAAAAGCTGTCTTGTACCATTGCATTTTTCTCCCAAACGAAGGACACTAGAAAGAAAATTTTAAAGCCTCCTGTTAGGCCATCATCTACACGACATAGCCCTGAATTTTCCAATGCGCAGCTCTTTGCAAAAGAGAGATATTGGCAAGGAAAAGCTGTCTTGTACCATTGCATTTTTCTCCCAAACGAAGGACACTAGAAAGAAAATTTTAAAGCCTCCTGTTAGACCATCATCTACACGACATAGCCCTGAATTTTCCAATGCGCAACTCTTTGCAAAAGAGAGATATTGGCAAGGAAAAGCTGTCTTGTACCATTGCATTTTTCTCCCAAACGAAGGACACTAGAAATAAAATTTTAAAGCCTCCTGTTAGACCATCATCTACACGGCATAGCCATGAATTTTCCAATGCGCAGCTCTTTGCAAAAGAGAGATATTGGCAAGGAAAAGCTGTCTTGTACCTTTGCATTTTTCTCCCAAACGAAGGACACTAGAATTAAAATTTTAAAGCCTCCTGTTAGGCCATCATCTATACGATATAGCCCTGAATTTTCCAATGCGCAGCTCTTTGCAAAAGAGAGATATTGGCAAGGAAAAGCTGTCTTGTACCTTTGCATTTTTCTCCCAAACGAAGGACACTAGAAAGAAAATTTTAAAGCCTCCTGTTAGGCCATCATCTACACGACATAGCCCTGAATTTTCCAATGCGCAGCTCTTTGCAAAAGAGAGATATTGGCAAGGAAAACTGTATTGTACCATTGCATTTTTCTCCCAAACGAAGGACACTAGAAAGAAAATTTTAAAGCCTCCTGTTAGACCATCATCTACACGACATAGCCCTGAATTTTCCAATGCGCAGCTCTTTGCAAAAGAGAGATATTGGCAAGGAAAAGCTGTCTTGTACCATTGCATTTTTCTCCCAAACGTAGGACACTAGAATTAAAATTTTAAAGCCTCCTGTTAGGCCATCATCTACACGATATAGCCCTGAATTTTCCAATGCGCAGCTCTTTGCAAACGAGAGATATTGGCAAGGAAAAGCTGTCTTATACCTTTGCATTTTTCTCCCAAACGAAGGACACTAGAAAGAAAATTTTAAAGCCTCCTGTTAGGCCATCATCTACACGACATAGCCCTGAATTTTCCAATGCGCAGCTCTTTGCAAAAGAGAGATATTGGCAAGGAAAAGCTGTCTTGTACCATTGCATTTTTCTCCCAAACGAAGGACACTAGAAAGAAAATTTTAAAGCCTCCTGTTAGGCCATCATCTACACGACATAGCCCTGAATTTTCCAATGCGCAGCTCTTTGCAAAAGAGAGATATTGGCAAGGAAAAGCTGTCTTGTACCATTGCATTTTTCTCCCAAACGAAGGACACTAGAAAGAAAATTTTAAAGCCTCCTGTTAGACCATCATCTACACGACATAGCCCTGAATTTTCCAATGCGCAACTCTTTGCAAAAGAGAGATATTGGCAAGGAAAAGCTGTCTTGTACCATTGCATTTTTCTCCCAAACGAAGGACACTAGAAATAAAATTTTAAAGCCTCCTGTTAGGCCATCATCTACACGACATAGCCCTGAATTTTCCAATGCGCAGCTCTTTGCAAAAGAGAGATATTGGCAAGGAAAAGCTGTCTTGTACCTTTGCATTTTTCTCCCAAACGAAGGTCACTAGAAAGAAAATTTTAAAGCCTCCTGTTAGGCCATCATCTACACGACATAGCCCTGAATTTTCCAATGCGCAGCTCTTTGCAAAAGAGAGATATTGGCAAGGAAAAGCTGTCTTGTACCATTGCATTTTTCTCCCAAACGAAGGACACTAGAAAGAAAATTTTAAAGCCTCCTGTTAGGCCATCATCTACACGACATAGCCCTGAATTTTCCAATGCGCAGCTCTTTGCAAAAGAGAGATATTGGCAAGGAAAAGCTGTCTTGTACCTTTGCATTTTTCTCCCAAACGAAGGTCACTAGAAAGAAAATTTTAAAGCCTCCTGTTAGGCCATCATCTACACGACATAGCCCTGAATTTTCCAATGCGTAGCTCTTTGCAAAAGAGAGATATTGGCAAGGAAAAGCTGTCTTGTACCTTTGCATTTTTCTCCCAAACGAAGGACACTAGAATTACAATTTTAAAGCCTCCTGTTAGGCCATCATCTACACGACATAGCCCTGAATTTTCCAATGCGCAGCTCTTTGCAAAAGAGAGATATTGGCAAGGAAAAGCTGTCTTGTACCATTGCATTTTTCTCCCAAACGAAGGACACTAGAAAGAAAATTTTAAAGCCTCCTGTTAGACCATCATCTACACGGCATAGCCATGAATTTTCCAATGCGCAGCTCTTTGCAAAAGAGAGATATTGGCAAGGAAAAGCTGTCTTGTACCTTTGCATTTTTCTCCCAAACGAAGGACACTAGAATTAAAATTTTAAAGCCTCCTGTTAGGCCATCATCTACACGATATAGCCCTGCATTTTCCAATGCGCAGCTCTTTGCAAACGAGAGATATTGGCAAGGAAAAGCTGTCTTATACCTTTGCATTTTTCTCCCAAACGAAGGACACTAGAAAGAAAATTTTAAAGCCTCCTGTTAGGCCATCAACTACACGACATAGCCCTGAATTTTCCAATGCGCAGCTCTTTGCAAAAAAGAGATATTGGCAAGGAAAAGCTGTATTGTACCATTGCATTTTTCTCCCAAACGAAGGACACTAGAAAGAAAATTTTAAAGCCTCCTGTTAGACCATCATCTACACGACATAGCCCTGAATTTTCCAATGCGCAGCTCTTTGCAAAAGAGAGATATTGGCAAGGAAAAGCTGTCTTGTACCATTGCATTTTTCTCCCAAACGAAGGACACTAGAATTAAAATTTTAAAGCCTCCTGTTAGGCCATCATCTACACGATATAGCCCTGAATTTTCCAATGCGCAGCTCTTTGCAAACGAGAGATATTGGCAAGGAAAAGCTGTCTTATACCTTTGCATTTTTCTCCCAAACGAAGGACACTAGAAAGAAAATTTTAAAGCCTTCTGTTAGGCCATCATCTACACGACATAGCCCTGAATTTTCCAATGCGCAGCTCTTTGCAAAAGAGAGATATTGGCAAGGAAAAGCTGTCTTGTACCATTGCATTTTTCTCCCAAACGAAGGTCACTAGAAAGAAAATTTTAAAGCCTCCTGTTAGGCCATCATCTACACGACATAGCCCTGAATTTTCCAATGCGCAGCTCTTTGCAAAAGAGAGATATTGGCAAGGAAAAGCTGTCTTGTACCATTGCATTTTTCTCCCAAACGAAGGACACTAGAAAGAAAATTTTAAAGCCTCCTGTTAGGCCATCATCTACACGACATAGCCCTGAATTTTCCAATGCGCAGCTCATTGCAAAAGAGAGATATTGGCAAGGAAAAGCTGTCTTGTACCATTGCATTTTTCTCCCAAACGAAGGACACTAGAAAGAAAATTTTAAAGCCTCCTGTTAGACCATCATCTACACGACATAGCCCTGAATTTTCCAATGCGCAGCTCTTTGCAAAAGAGAGATATTGGCAAGGAAAAGCTGTCTTGTACCTTTGCATTTTTCTCCCAAACGAAGGTCACTAGAAAGAAAATTTTAAAGCCTCCTGTTAGGCCATCATCTACACGACATAGCCCTGAATTTTCCAATGCGTAGCTCTTTGCAAAAGAGAGATATTGGCAAGGAAAAGCTGTCTTGTACCATTGCATTTTTCTCCCAAACGAAGGACACTAGAATTACAATTTTAAAGCCTCCTGTTAGGCCATCATCTACACGACATAGCCCTGAATTTTCCAATGCGCAGCTCTTTGCAAAAGAGAGATATTGGCAAGGAAAAGCTGTCTTGTACCATTGCATTTTTCTCCCAAACGAAGGTCACTAGAAAGAAAATTTTAAAGCCTCCTGTTAGGCCATCATCTACACGACATAGCCCTGAATTTTCCAATGCGCAGCTCTTTGCAAAAGAGAGATATTGGCAAGGAAAAGCTGTCTTGTACCATTGCATTTTTCTCCCAAACGAAGGACACTAGAAAGAAAATTTTAAAGCCTCCTGTTAGGCCATCATCTACACGACATAGCCCTGAATTTTCCAATGCGCAGCTCTTTGCAAAAGAGAGATATTGGCAAGGAAAAGCTGTCTTGTACCATTGCATTTTTCTCCCAAACGAAGGACACTAGAAAGAAAATTTTAAAGCCTCCTGTTAGACCATCATCTACACGACATAGCCCTGAATTTTCCAATGCGCAGCTCTTTGCAAAAGAGAGATATTGGCAAGGAAAAGCTGTCTTGTACCTTTGCATTTTTCTCCCAAACGAAGGTCACTAGAAAGAAAATTTTAAAGCCTCCTGTTAGGCCATCATCTACACGACATAGCCCTGAATTTTCCAATGCGTAGCTCTTTGCAAAAGAGAGATATTGGCAAGGAAAAGCTGTCTTGTACCTTTGCATTTTTCTCCCAAACGAAGGACACTAGAATTACAATTTTAAAGCCTCCTGTTAGGCCATCATCTACACGACATAGCCCTGAATTTTCCAATGCGCAGCTCTTTGCAAAAGAGAGATATTGGCAAGGAAAAGCTGTCTTGTACCATTGCATTTTTCTCCCAAACGAAGGACACTAGAAAGAAAATTTTAAAGCCTCCTGTTAGACCATCATCTACACGGCATAGCCATGAATTTTCCAATGCGCAGCTCTTTGCAAAAGAGAGATATTGGCAAGGAAAAGCTGTCTTGTACCTTTGCATTTTTCTCCCAAACGAAGGACACTAGAATTAAAATTTTAAAGCCTCCTGTTAGGCCATCATCTACACGATATAGCCCTGAATTTTCCAATGCGCAGCTCTTTGCAAACGAGAGATATTGGCAAGGAAAAGCTGTCTTATACCTTTGCATTTTTCTCCCAAACGAAGGACACTAGAAAGAAAATTTTAAAGCCTCCTGTTAGGCCATCATCTACACGACATAGCCCTGAATTTTCCAATGCGCAGCTCTTTGCAAAAGAGAGATATTGGCAAGGAAAAGCTGTATTGTACCATTGCATTTTTCTCCCAAACGAAGGACACTAGAAAGAAAATTTTAAAGCCTCCTGTTAGACCATCATCTACACGACATAGCCCTGAATTTTCCAATGCGTAGCTCTTTGCAAAAGAGAGATATTGGCAAGGAAAAGCTGTCTTGTACCTTTGCATTTTTCTCCCAAACGAAGGACACTAGAAAGAAAATTTTAAAGCCTCCTGTTAGGCCATCATCTACACGACATAGCCCTGAATTTTCCAATGCGCAGCTCTTTGCAAAAGAGAGATATTGGCAAGGAAAAGCTGTCTTGTACCATTGCATTTTTCTCCCAAACGAAGGACACTAGAAAGAAAATTTTAAAGCCTCCTGTTAGACCATCATCTACACGACATAGCCCTGAATTTTCCAATGCGCAGCTCTTTGCAAAAGAGAGATATTGGCAAGGAAAAGCTGTCTTGTACCTTTGCATTTTTCTCCCAAACGAAGGTCACTAGAAAGAAAATTTTAAAGCCTCCTGTTAGGCCATCATCTACACGATATAGCCCTGAATTTTCCAAAGCGCAGCTCTTTGCAAACGAGAGATATTGGCAAGGAAAAGCTGTCTTATACCTTTGCATTTTTCTCCCAAACGAAGGACACTAGAAAGAAAATTTTAAAGCCTCCTGTTAGGCCATCATCTACACGACATAGCCCTGAATTTTCCAATGCGCAGCTCTTTGCAAAAGAGAGATATTGGCAAGGAAAAGCTGTATTGTACCATTGCATTTTTCTCCCAAACGAAGGACACTAGAAAGAAAATTTTAAAGCCTCCTGTTAGACCATCATCTACACGACATAGCCCTGAATTTTCCAATGCGCAGCTCTTTGCAAAAGAGAGATATTGGCAAGGAAAAGCTGTCTTGTACCATTGCATTTTTTTCCCAAACGAAGGACACTAGAAAGAAAATTTTAAAGCCTCCTGTTAGACCATCATCTACACGACATAGCCCTGAATTTTCCAATGCGCAGCTCTTTGCAAAAGAGAGATATTGGCAAGGAAAAGCTGTCTTGTACCATTGCATTTTTCTCCCAAACGAAGGACACTAGAAAGAAAATTTTAAAGCCTCCTGTTAGACCATCATCTACACGACATAGCCCTGAATTTTCCAATGCGTAGCTCTTTGCAAAAGAGAGATATTGGCAAGGAAAAGCTGTCTTGTACCTTTGCATTTTTCTCCCAAACGAAGGACACTAGAAAGAAAATTTTAAAGCCTCCTGTTAGGCCATCATCTACACGACATAGCCCTGAATTTTCCAATGCGCAGCTCTTTGCAAAAGAGAGATATTGGCAAGGAAAAGCTGTCTTGTACCATTGCATTTTTCTCCCAAACGAAGGACACTAGAAAGAAAATTTTAAAGCCTCCTGTTAGACCATCATCTACACGGCATAGCCATGAATTTTCCAATGCGCAGCTCTTTGCAAAAGAGAGATATTGGCAAGGAAAAGCTGTATTGTACCATTGCATTTTTCTCCCAAACGAAGGACACTAGAAAGAAAATTTTAAAGCCTCCTGTTAGACCATCATCTACACGACATAGCCCTGAATTTTCCAATGCGCAGCTCTTTGCAAAAGAGAGATATTGGCAAGGAAAAGCTGTCTTGTACCATTGCATTTTTTTCCCAAACGAAGGACACTAGAAATAAAATTTTAAAGCCTCCTGTTAGGCCATCATCTACACGACATAGCCCTGAATTTTCCAATGCGCAGCTCTTTGCAAAAGAGAGATATTGGCAAGGAAAAGCTGTCTTGTACCATTGCATTTTTCTCCCAAACGAAGGACACTAGAAAGAAAATTTTAAAGCCTCCTGTTAGACCATCATCTACACGACATAGCCCTGAATTTTCCAATGCGCAGCTCTTTGCAAAAGAGAGATATTGGCAAGGAAAAGCTGTCTTGTACCATTGCATTTTTTTCCCAAACGAAGGACACTAGAAATAAAATTTTAAAGCCTCCTGTTAGGCCATCATCTACACGACATAGCCCTGAATTTTCCAATGCGCAGCTCTTTGCAAAAGAGAGATATTGGCAAGGAAAAGCTGTCTTGTACCATTGCATTTTTCTCCCAAACGAAGGACACTAGAAATAAAATTTTAAAGCCTCCTGTTAGACCAACATCTACACGGCATAGCCATGAATTTTCCAATGCGCAGCTCTTTGCAAAAGAGAGATATTGGCAAGGAAAAGCTGTCTTGTACCTTTGCATTTTTCTCCCAAACGAAGGTCACTAGAAAGAAAATTTTAAAGCCTCCTGTTAGGCCATCATCTACACGACATAGCCCTGAATTTTCCAATGCGCAGCTCTTTGCAAAAGAGAGATATTGGCAAGGAAAAGCTGTCTTGTACCATTGCATTTTTCTCCCAAACGAAGGACACTAGAAAGAAAATTTTAAAGCCTCCTGTTAGGCCATCATCTACACGACATAGCCCTGAATTTTCCAATGCGCAGCTCTTTGCAAAAGAGAGATATTGGCAAGGAAAAGCTGTCTTGTACCATTGCATTTTTCTCCCAAACGAAGGACACTAGAAAGAAAATTTTAAAGCCTCCTGTTAGACCATCATCTACACGGCATAGCCATGAATTTTCCAATGCGCAGCTCTTTGTAAAAGAGAGATATTGGCAAGGAAAAGCTGTCTTGTACCTTTGCATTTTTCTCCCAAACGAAGGACACTAGAATTAAAATTTTAAAGCCTCCTGTTAGGCCATCATCTACACGATATAGCCCTGAATTTTCCAATGCGCAGCTCTTTGCAAAATAGAGATATTGGCAAGGAAAAGCTGTCTTGTACCATTGCATTTTTCTCCCAAACGAAGGACACTAGAATGAAAATTTTAAAGCCTCCTGTTAGACCATCATCTACACGGCATAGCCATGAATTTTCCAATGCGCAGCTCTTTGCAAAAGAGAGATATTGGCAAGGAAAAGCTAACTTGTACCTTTGCATTTTTCTCCCAAACGAAGGACACTAGAAAGAAAATTTTAAAGCCTCCTGTTAGGCCATCATCTACACGACATAGCCCTGAATTTTCCAATGCGCAGCTCTTTGCAAAAGAGAGATATTGGCAAGGAAAAGCTGTCTTGTACCATTGCATTTTTCTCCCAAACGAAGGACACTCGAAAGAAAATTTTAAAGCCTCCTGTTAGACCATCATCTACACGGCATAGCCATGAATTTTCCAATGCGCAGCTCTTTGCAAAAGAGAGATATTGGCAAGGAAAAGCTGTCTTGTACCTTTGCATTTTTCTCCCAAACGAAGGACACTAGAAAGAAAATTTTAAAGCCTCCTGTTAGGCCATCATCTACACGACATAGCCCTGAATTTTCCAATGCGCAGCTCTTTGCAAAAGAGAGATATTGGCAAGGAAAAGCTGTCTTGTACCTTTGCATTTTTCTCCCAAACGAAGGACACTAGAATTAAAATTTTAAAGCCTCCTGTTAGGCCATCATCTACACGACATAGCCCTGAATTTTCCAATGCGCAGCTCTTTGCAAAAGAGAGATATTGGCAAGGAAAAGCTGTCTTGTACCTTTGCATTTTTCTCCCAAACGAAGGTCACTAGAAAGAAAATTTTAAAGCCTCCTGTTAGGCTATCATCTACACGACATAGCCCTGAATTTTCCAATGCGTAGCTCTTTGCAAAAGAGAGATATTTGCAAGGAAAAGCTGTCTTGTACCTTTGCATTTTTCTCCCAAACGAAGGACACTAGAAAGAAAATTTTAAAGCCTCCGGTTAGGCCATCATCTACACGACATAGCCCTGAATTTTCCAATGCGCAGCTCTTTGCAAAAGAGAGATATTGGCAAGGAAAAGCTGTCTTGTACCATTGCATTTTTCTCCCAAACGAAGGACACTTGAAAGAAAATTTTAAAGCCTCCTGTTAGACCATCATCTACACGGCATAGCCATGAATTTTCCAATGCGCAGCTCTTTGCAAAAGAGAGATATTGGCAAGGAAAAGCTGTCTTGTACCATTGCATTTTTCTCCCAAACGAAGGACACTAGAAAGAAAATTTTAAAGCCTCCTGTTAGGCCATCATCTACACGACATAGCCCTGAATTTTCCAATGCGCAGCTCTTTGCAAAAGAGAGATATTGGCAAGGAAAAGCTGTCTTGTACCATTGCATTTTTCTCCCAAACGAAGGACACTAGAAAGAAAATTTTAAAGCCTCCTGTTAGACCATCATCTACACGACATAGCCCTGAATTTTCCAATGCGCAGCTCTTTGCAAAAGAGAGATATTGGCAAGGAAAAGCTGTCTTGTACCATTGCATTTTTCTCCCAAACGAAGGACACTAGAAGAAAATTTTAAAGCCTCCTGTTAGGCCATTATCTACACGACATAGCCCTGAATTTTCCAATGCGCAGCTCTTTGCAAAAGAGAGATATAGGCAAGGAAAAGCTGTCTTGTACCTTTGCATTTTTCTCCCAAACGAAGGACACTAGAATTAAAATTTTAAAGCCTCCTGTTAGGCCATCATCTACACGACATAGCCCTGAATTTTCCAATGCGCAGCTCTTTGCAAAAGAGAGATATTGGCAAGGAAAAGCTGTCTTGTACCATTGCATTTTTCTCCCAAACGAAGGACACTAGAAGAAAATTTTAAAGCCTCCTGTTAGGTCATCATCTACACGACATAGCCCTGAATTTTCCAATGCGCAGCTCTTTGCAAAAGAGAGATATTGGCAAGGAAAAGCTGTCTTGTACCTTTGCATTTTTCTCCCAAACGAAGGACACTAGAATTAAAATTTTAAAGCCTCCTGTTAGGCCATCATCTACACGACATAGCCCTGAATTTTCCAATGCGTAGCTCTTTGCAAAAGAGAGATATTGGCAAGGAAAAGCTGTCTTGTACCATTGCATTTTTCTCCCAAACGAAGGACACTAGAAAGAAAATTTTAAAGCCTTCTGTTAGGCCATCATCTACACGACATAGCCCTGAATTTTCCAATGCGCAGCTCTTTGCAAAAGAGAGATATTGGCAAGGAAAAGCTGTCTTGTACCTTTGCATTTTTCTCCCAAACGAAGGACACTAGAAAGAAAATTTTAAAGCCTCCTGTTAGGCCATCATCTACACGAAATAGCCCTGATTTTTCCAATGCGCAGCTCTTTGCAAAAGAGAGATATTGGCAAGGAAAAGCTGTCTTGTACCATTGCATTTTTCTCCCAAACGAAGGACACTAGAAAGAAAATTTTAAAGCCTCCTGTTAGGCCATCATCTACACGACATAGCCCTGAATTTTCCAATGCGCAGCTCTTTGCAAAAGAGAGATATTGGCAAGGAAAAGCTGTCTTGTACCTTTGCATTTTTCTCCCAAACGAAGGACACTAGAATTAAAATTTTAAAGCCTCCTGTTAGGGCATCATCTACACGACATAGCCCTGAATTTTCCAATGCGTAGCTCTTTGCAAAAGAGAGATATTGGCAAGGAAAAGCTGTCTTGTACCATTGCATTTTTCTCCCAAACGAAGGACACTAGAAAGAAAATTTTAAAGCCTCCTGTTAGGCCATCATCTACAAGACATAGCCCTGAATTTTCCAATGCGCAGCTCTTTGCAAAAGAGAGATATTGGCAAGGAAAAGCTGTCTTGTACCTTTGCATTTTTCTCCCAAACGAAGGTCACTAGAAAGAAAATTTTAAAGCCTCCTGTTAGGCCATCATCTACACGACATAGCCCTGAATTTTCCAATGCGTAGCTCTTTGCAAAAGAGAGATATTGGCAAGGAAAAGCTGTCTTGTACCATTGCATTTTTCTCCCAAACGAAGGACACTAGAAAGAAAATTTTAAAGCCTCCTGTTAGGCCATCATCTACACGACATAGCCCTGAATTTTCCAATGCGTAGCTCTTTGCAAAAGAGAGATATTTGCAAGGAAAAGCTGTCTTGTACCTTTGCATTTTTCTCCCAAACGAAGGACACTAGAAAGAAAATTTTAAAGCCTCCGGTTAGGCCATCATCTACACGACATAGCCCTGAATTTTCCAATGCGCAGCTCTTTGCAAAAGAGAGATATTGGCAAGGAAAAGCTGTCTTGTACCATTGCATTTTTCTCCCAAACGAAGGACACTTGAAAGAAAATTTTAAAGCCTCCTGTTAGACCATCATCTACACGGCATAGCCATGAATTTTCCAATGCGCAGCTCTTTGCAAAAGAGAGATATTGGCAAGGAAAAGCTGTCTTGTACCATTGCATTTTTCTCCCAAACGAAGGACACTAGAAAGAAAATTTTAAAGCCTCCTGTTAGGCCATCATCTACACGACATAGCCCTGAATTTTCCAATGCGCAGCTCTTTGCAAAAGAGAGATATTGGCAAGGAAAAGCTGTCTTGTACCATTGCATTTTTCTCCCAAACGAAGGACACTAGAAAGAAAATTTTAAAGCCTCCTGTTAGACCATCATCTACACGACATAGCCCTGAATTTTCCAATGCGCAGCTCTTTGCAAAAGAGAGATATTGGCAAGGAAAAGCTGTCTTGTACCATTGCATTTTTCTCCCAAACGAAGGACACTAGAAGAAAATTTTAAAGCCTCCTGTTAGGCCATTATCTACACGACATAGCCCTGAATTTTCCAATGCGCAGCTCTTTGCAAAAGAGAGATATAGGCAAGGAAAAGCTGTCTTGTACCTTTGCATTTTTCTCCCAAACGAAGGACACTAGAATTAAAATTTTAAAGCCTCCTGTTAGGCCATCATCTACACGACATAGCCCTGAATTTTCCAATGCGCAGCTCTTTGCAAAAGAGAGATATTGGCAAGGAAAAGCTGTCTTGTACCATTGCATTTTTCTCCCAAACGAAGGACACTAGAAGAAAATTTTAAAGCCTCCTGTTAGGTCATCATCTACACGACATAGCCCTGAATTTTCCAATGCGCAGCTCTTTGCAAAAGAGAGATATTGGCAAGGAAAAGCTGTCTTGTACCTTTGCATTTTTCTCCCAAACGAAGGACACTAGAATTAAAATTTTAAAGCCTCCTGTTAGGCCATCATCTACACGACATAGCCCTGAATTTTCCAATGCGTAGCTCTTTGCAAAAGAGAGATATTGGCAAGGAAAAGCTGTCTTGTACCATTGCATTTTTCTCCCAAACGAAGGACACTAGAAAGAAAATTTTAAAGCCTTCTGTTAGGCCATCATCTACACGACATAGCCCTGAATTTTCCAATGCGCAGCTCTTTGCAAAAGAGAGATATTGGCAAGGAAAAGCTGTCTTGTACCTTTGCATTTTTCTCCCAAACGAAGGACACTAGAAAGAAAATTTTAAAGCCTCCTGTTAGGCCATCATCTACACGAAATAGCCCTGATTTTTCCAATGCGCAGCTCTTTGCAAAAGAGAGATATTGGCAAGGAAAAGCTGTCTTGTACCATTGCATTTTTCTCCCAAACGAAGGACACTAGAAAGAAAATTTTAAAGCCTCCTGTTAGGCCATCATCTACACGACATAGCCCTGAATTTTCCAATGCGCAGCTCTTTGCAAAAGAGAGATATTGGCAAGGAAAAGCTGTCTTGTACCTTTGCATTTTTCTCCCAAACGAAGGACACTAGAATTAAAATTTTAAAGCCTCCTGTTAGGGCATCATCTACACGACATAGCCCTGAATTTTCCAATGCGTAGCTCTTTGCAAAAGAGAGATATTGGCAAGGAAAAGCTGTCTTGTACCATTGCATTTTTCTCCCAAACGAAGGACACTAGAAAGAAAATTTTAAAGCCTCCTGTTAGGCCATCATCTACAAGACATAGCCCTGAATTTTCCAATGCGCAGCTCTTTGCAAAAGAGAGATATTGGCAAGGAAAAGCTGTCTTGTACCTTTGCATTTTTCTCCCAAACGAAGGACACTAGAAAGAAAATTTTAAAGCCTCCTGTTAGGCCATCATCTACACGAAATAGCCCTGATTTCTCCAATGCGCAGCTCTTTGCAAAAGAGAGATATTGGCAAGGAAAAGCTGTCTTGTACCATTGCATTTTTCTCCCAAACGAAGGACACTAGAAAGAAAATTTTAAAGCCTCCTGTTAGGCCATCATCTACACGACATAGCCCTGAATTTTCCAATGCGCAGCTCTTTGCAAAAGAGAGATATTGGCAAGGAAAAGCTGTCTTGTACCTTTGCATTTTTCTCCCAAACGAAGGTCACTAGAAAGAAAATTTTAAAGCCTCCTGTTAGGCCATCATCTACACGACATAGCCCTGAATTTTCCAATGCGTAGCTCTTTGCAAAAGAGAGATATTGGCAAGGAAAAGCTGTCTTGTACCATTGCATTTTTCTCCCAAACGAAGGACACTAGAAGAAAATTTTAAAGCCTCCTGTTAGGCCATCATCTACACGACATAGCCCTGAATTTTCCAATGCGCAGCTCTTTGCAAAAGAGAGATATTGGCAAGGAAAAGCTGTCTTGTACCTTTGCATTTTTCTCCCAAACGAAGGACACTAGAATTAAAATTTTAAAGCCTCCTGTTAGGCCATCATCTACACGACATAGCCCTCAATTTTCCAATGCGTAGCTCTTTGCAAAAGAGAGATATTGGCAAGGAAAAGCTGTCTTGTACCATTGCATTTTTCTCCCAAACGAAGGACACTAGAAAGAAAATTTTAAAGCCTCCTGTTAGGCCATCATCTACACGACATAGCCCTGAATTTTCCAATGCGCAGCTCTTTGCAAAAGAGAGATATTGGCAAGGAAAAGCTGTCTTGTACCTTTGCATTTTTCTCCCAAACGAAGGACACTAGAAAGAAAATTTTAAAGCCTCCTGTTAGGCCATCATCTACACGAAATAGCCCTGAATTTTCCAATGCGTAGCTCTTTGCAAAAGAGAGATATTGGCAAGGAAAAGCTGTCTTGTACCATTGCATATTTCTCCCAAACGAAGGACACTAGAATTAAAATTTTAAAGCCTCCTGTTAGGCCATCATCTACACGACATAGCCCTGAATTTTCCAATGCGCAGCTCTTTGCAAAAGAGAGATATTGGCAAGGAAAAGCTGTCTTGTACCATTGCATTTTTCTCCCAAACGAAGGTCACTAGAAAGAAAATTTTAAAGCCTCCTGTTAGGCCATCATCTACACGACATAGCCCTGAATTTTCCAATGCGTAGCTCTTTGCAAAAGAGAGATATTGGCAAGGAAAAGCTGTCTTGTACCATTGCATGTTTCTCCCAAACGAAGGTCACTAGAAAGAAAATTTTAAAGCCTCCTGTTAGGCCATCATCTACACGACATAGCCCGGAATTTTCCAATGCGTAGCTCTTTGCAAAAGAGAGATATTGGCAAGGAAAAGCTGTCTTGTACCATTGCATTTTTCTCCCAAACGAAGGACACTAGAAAGAAAATTTTAAAGCCTCCTGTTAGGCCATCATCTACAAGACATAGCCCTGAATTTCCCAATGCGCAGCTCTTTGCAAAAGAGAGATATTGGCAAGGAAAAGCTGTCTTGTACCTTTGCATTTTTCTCCCAAACGAAGGACACTAGAAAGAAAATTTTAAAGCCTCCTGTTAGGCCATCATCTACACGAAATAGCCCTGATTTCTCCAATGCGCAGCTCTTTGCAAAAGAGAGATATTGGCAAGGAAAAGCTGTCTTGTACCATTGCATTTTTCTCCCAAACGAAGGACACTAGAAAGAAAATTTTAAAGCCCCCTGTTAGGCCATCATCTACACGACATAGCCCTGAATTTTCCAATGCGCAGCTCTTTGCAAAAGAGAGATATTGGCAAGGAAAAGCTGTCTTGTACCTTTGCATTTTTCTCCCAAACGAAGGTCACTAGAAAGAAAATTTTAAAGCCTCCTGTTAGGCCATCATCTACACGACATAGCCCTGAATTTTCCAATGCGTAGCTCTTTGCAAAAGAGAGATATTGGCAAGGAAAAGCTGTCTTGTACCATTGCATTTTTCTCCCAAACGAAGGACACTAGAAGAAAATTTTAAAGCCTCCTGTTAGGCCATCATCTACACGACATAGCCCTGAATTTTCCAATGCGCAGCTCTTTGCAAAAGAGAGATATTGGCAAGGAAAAGCTGTCTTGTACCTTTGCATTTTTCTCCCAAACGAAGGACACTAGAATTAAAATTGTAAAGCCTCCTGTTAGGCCATCATCTACACGACATAGCCCTGAATTTTCCAATGCGTAGCTCTTTGCAAAAGAGAGATATTGGCAAGGAAAAGCTGTCTTGTACCATTGCATTTTTCTCCCAAACGAAGGACACTAGAAAGAAAATTTTAAAGCCTCCTGTTAGGCCATTATCTACACGACATAGCCCTAAATTTTCCAATGCGCAGCTCTTTGCAAAAGAGAGATATTGGCAAGGAAAAGCTGTCTTGTACCTTTGCATTTTTCTCCCAAACGAAGGACACTAGAAAGAAAATTTTAAAGCCTCCTGTTAGGCCATCATCTACACGAAATAGCCCTGAATTTTCCAATGCGTAGCTCTTTGCAAAAGAGAGATATTGGCAAGGAAAAGCTGTCTTGTACCATTGCATTTTTCTCCCAAACGAAGGACACTAGAAAGAAAATTTTAAAGCCTCCTGTTAGGCCATCATCTACACGACATAGCCCTGAATTTTCCAATGCGTAGCTCTTTGCAAAAGAGAGATATTGGCAAGGTAAAGCTGTCTTGTACCATTGCATATTTCTCCCAAACGAAGGACACTAGAATTAAAATTTTAAAGCCTCCTGTTAGGCCATCATCTACACGACATAGCCCTGAATTTTCCAATGCGCAGCTCTTTGCAAAAGAGAGATATTGGCAAGGAAAAGCTGTCTTGTACCATTGCATTTTTCTCCCAAACGAAGGTCACTAGAAAGAAAATTTTAAAGCCTCCTGTTAGGCCATCATCTACACGACATAGCCCTGAATTTTCCAATGCGTAGCTCTTTGCAAAAGAGAGATATTGGCAAGGAAAAGCTGTCTTGTACCATTGCATTTTTCTCCCAAACGAAGGTCACTAGAAAGAAAATTTTAAAGCCTCCTGTTAGGCCATCATCTACACGACATAGCCCGGAATTTTCCAATGCGTAGCTCTTTGCAAAAGAGAGATATTGGCAAGGAAAAGCTGTCTTGTACCTTTGCATTTTTCTCCCAAACGAAGGACACTAGAAAGAAAATTTTAAAGCCTCCTGTTAGGCCATCATCTACACGACATAGCCATGAATTTTCCAATGCGCAGCTCTTTGCAAAAGAGAGATATTGGCAAGGAAAAGCTAACTTGTACCTTTGCATTTTTCTCCCAAACGAAGGACACTAGAAAGAAAATTTTAAAGCCTCCTGTTAGGCCATCATCTACACGACATAGCCCTGAATTTTCCAATGCTTAGCTCTTTGCAAAAGAGAGATATTGGCAAGGAAAAGCTGTCTTGTACCATTGCATTTTTCTCCCAAACGAAGGACACTAGAAAGAAAATTTTAAAGCCTCCTGTTAGGCCATCATCTACACGACATAGCCCTGAATTTTCCAATGCGCAGCTCTTTGCAAAAGAGAGATATTGGCAAGGAAAAGCTGTCTTGTACCTTTGCATTTTTCTCCCAAACGAAGGACACTAGAAAGAAAATTTTAAAGCCTCCTGTTAGGCCATCATCTACACGACATAGCCATGAATTTTCCAATGCGCAGCTCTTTGCAAAAGAGAGATATTGGCAAGGAAAAGCTAACTTGTACCTTTGCATTTTTCTCCCAAACGAAGGACACTAGAAAGAAAATTTTAAAGCCTCCTGTTAGGCCATCATCTACACGACATAGCCCTGAATTTTCCAATGCGCAGCTCTTTGCAAAAGAGAGATATTGGCAAGGAAAAGCTGTCTTGTACTTTTGCATTTTTCTCCCAAACGAAGGACACTAGAAAGAAAATTTTAAAGCCTCCTGTTAGGCCATCATCTACACGAAATAGCCCTGAATTTTCCAATGCGCAGCTCTTTGCAAAAGAGAGATATTGGCATGGTAAAGCTGTCTTGTACCATTGCATATTTCTCCCAAACGAAGGACACTAGAAAGAAAATTTTAAAGCCTCCTGTTAGGCCATCATCTACACGACATAGCCATGAATTTTCCAATGCGCAGCTTTTTGCAAAAGAGAGATATTGGCAAGGAAAAGCTGTCTTGTACCTTTGCATTTTTCTCCCAAACGAAGGTCACTAGAAAGAAAATTTTAAAGCCTCCTGTTAGGCCATCATCTACACGACATAGCCCTGAATTTTCCAATGCGTAGCTCTTTGCAAAAGAGAGATATTGGCAAGGAAAAGCTGTCTTGTACCATTGCATTTTTCTCCCAAACGAAGGACACTAGAATTAAAATTTTAAAGCCTCCTGTTAGGCCATCATCTACACGACATAGCCCTGAATTTTCCAATGCGCAGCTCTTTGCAAAAGAGAGATATTGGCAAGGAAAAGCTGTCTTGTACCATTGCATTTTTCTCCCAAACGAAGGACACTAGAAAGAAAATTTTAAAGCCTCCTGTTAGGCCATCATCTACACGACATAGCCCTGAATTTTCCAATGCGTAGCTCTTTGCAAAAGAGAGATATTGGCATGGTAAAGCTGTCTTGTACCATTGCATATTTCTCCCAAACGAAGGACACTAGAATTAAAATTTTAAAGCCTCCTGTTAGGCCATCATCTACACGACATAGCCCTGAATTTTCCAATGCGCAGCTCTTTGCAAAAGAGAGATATTGGCAAGGAAAAGCTGTCTTGTACCATTGCATTTTTCTCCCAAACGAAGGTCACTAGAAAGAAAATTTTAAAGCCTCCTGTTAGGCCATCATCTACACGACATAGCCCTGAATTTTCCAATGCGTAGCTCTTTGCAAAAGAGAGATATTGGCAAGGAAAAGCTGTCTTGTACCATTGCATTTTTCTCCCAAACGAAGGACACTAGAAAGAAAATTTTAAAGCCTCCTGTTAGGCCATCATCTACACGACATAGCCCTGAATTTTCCAATGCGTAGCTCTTTGCAAAAGAGAGATATTGGCAAGGAAAAGCTGTCTTGTACCTTTGCATTTTTCTCCCAAACGAAGGACACTAGAAAGAAAATTGGAAAGCCTCCTGTTAGGCCATCATCTACACGAAATAGCCCTGAATTTTCCAATACGCAGCTCTTTGCAAAAGAGAGATATTGGCAAGGAAAAGCTTTCTTGTACCATTGCATTTTTCTCCCAAACGAAGGACACTAGAAAGAAAATTTTAAAGCCTCCTGTTAGGCCATCATCTACACGACATAGCCCTGAATTTTCCAATGCGCAGCTCTTTGCAAAAAAGAGATATTGGCAAGGAAAAGCTGTCTTGTACCTTTGCATTTTTCTCCCAAACGAAGGTCACTAGAAAGAAAATTTTAAAGCCTCCTGTTAGGCCATCATCTACACGACATAGCCCTGAATTTTCCAATGCGCAGCTCTTTGCAAAAGAGAGATATTGGCAAGGAAAAGCTGTCTTGTACCTTTGCATTTTTCTCCCAAACGAAGGTCACTAGATAGAAAATTTTAAAGCCTCCTGTTAGGCCATCATCTACACGACATAGCCCTGAATTTTCCAATGCGTAGCTATTTGCAAAAGAGAGATATTGGCAAGGAAAAGCTGTCTTGTACCTTTGCATTTTTCTCCCAAACGAAGGACACTAGAAAGAAAATTTTAAAGCCTCCTGTTAGGCCATCATCTACACGACGTAGCCCTGAATTTTCCAATGCGTAGCTCTTTGCAAAAGAGAGATATTGGCAAGGAAAAGCTGTCTTGTACCATTGCATATTTCTCCCAAACGAAGGACACTAGAATGAAAATTTTAAAGCCTCCTGTTAGGCCATCATCTACACGACATAGCCCTGAATTTTCCAATGCGTAGCTCTTTGCAAAAGAGAGATATTGGCAAGGAAAAGCTGTCTTGTACCTTTGCATTTTTCTCCCAAACGAAGGACACTAGAATTAAAATTTTAAAGCCTCCTGTTAGGCCATCATCTACACGACATAGCCCTGAATTTTCCAATGCGCAGCTCTTTGCAAAAGAGAGATATTGGCAAGGAAAAGCTGTCTTGTACTTTTGCATTTTTCTCCCAAACGAAGGACACTAGAAAGAAAATTTTAAAGCCTCCTGTTAGGCCATCATCTACACGAAATAGCCCTGAATTTTCCAATGCGCAGCTCTTTGCAAAAGAGAGATATTTGCAAGGAAAAGCTGTCTTGTACCATTGCATTTTTCTCCCAAACGAAGGACACTAGAAAGAAAATTTTAAAGCCTCCTGTTAGGCCATCATCTACACGACATAGCCATGAATTTTCCAATGCGCAGCTTTTTGCAAAAGAGAGATATTGGCAAGGAAAAGCTGTCTTGTACCTTTGCATTTTTCTCCCAAACGAAGGTCACTAGAAAGAAAATTTTAAAGCCTCCTGTTAGGCCATCATCTACACGACATAGCCCTGAATTTTCCAATGCGTAGCTCTTTGCAAAAGAGAGATATTGGCAAGGAAAAGCTGTCTTGTACCATTGCATTTTTCTCCCAAACGAAGGACACTAGAAAGAAAATTTTAAAGCCTCCTGTTAGGCCATCATCTACACGACATAGCCCTGAATTTTCCAATGCGTAGCTCTTTGCAAAAGAGAGATATTGGCAAGGAAAAGCTATCTTGTACCTTTGCATTTTTCTCCCAAACGAAGGACACTAGAATTAAAATTTTAAAGCCTCCTGTTAGGCCATCATCTACACGACATAGCCCTGAATTTTCTAATGCGTAGCTCTTTGCAAAAGAGAGATATTGGCAAGGAAAAGCTGTCTTTTCCCTTTGCATTTTTCTCCCAAACGAAGGACACTAGAATTAAAATTTTAAAGCCTCCTGTTAGGCCATCATCTACACGACATAGCCCTGAATTTTCCAATGCGCAGCTCTTTGCAAAAGAGAGATATTGGCAAGGAAAAGCTGTCTTGTACCATTGCATTTTTCTCCCAAACGAAGGTCACTAGAAAGAAAATTTTAAAGCCTCCTGTTAGGCCATCATCTACACGACATAGCCCTGAATTTTCCAATGCGTAGCTCTTTGCAAAAGAGAGATATTGGCAAGGAAAAGCTGTCTTGTACCATTGCATTTTTCTCCCAAACGAAGGACACTAGAAAGAAAATTTTAAAGCCTCCTGTTAGGCCATCATCTACACGACATAGCCCTGAATTTTCCAATGCGTAGCTCTTTGCAAAAGAGAGATATTGGCAAGGAAAAGCTGTCTTGTACCTTTGCATTTTTCTCCCAAACGAAGGACACTAGAGAGAAAATTGGAAAGCCTCCTGTTAGGCCATCATCTACACGAAATAGCCCTGAATTTTCCAATACGCAGCTCTTTGCAAAAGAGAGATATTGGCAAGGAAAAGCTGTCTTGTACCATTGCATTTTTCTCCCAAACGAAGGACACTAGAATGAAAATTTTAAAGCCTCCTGTTAGGCCATCATCTACACGACATAGCCCTGAATTTTCCAATGCGCAGCTCTTTGCAAAAGAGAGATATTGGCAAGGAAAAGCTGTCTTGTACCTTTGCATTTTTCTCCCAAACGAAGGTCACTAGAAAGAAAATTTTAAAGCCTCCTGTTAGGCCATCATCTACACGACATAGCCCTGAATTTTCCAATGCGCAGCTCTTTGCAAAAGAGAGATATTGGCAAGGAAAAGCTGTCTTGTACCATTGCATTTTTCTCCCAAACGAAGGTCACTAGAAAGAAAATTTTAAAGCCTCCTGTTAGGCCATCATCTACACGACATAGCCCTGAATTTTCCAATGCGTAGCTCTTTGCAAAAGAGAGATATTGGCAAGGAAAAGCTGTCTTGTACCTTTGCATTTTTCTCCCAAACGAAGGACACTAGAAAGAAAATTTTAAAGCCTCCTGTTAGGCCATCATCTACACGAAATAGCCCTGAATTTTCCAATGCGCAGCTCTTTGCAAAAGAGAGATATTGGCAAGGAAAAGCTGTCTTGTACCATTGCATTTTTCTCCCAAACGAAGGTCACTAGAAAGAAAATTTTAAAGCCTCCTGTTAGGCCATCATCTACACGACATAGCCCTGAATTTTCCAATGCGTAGCTCTTTGCAAAAGAGAGATATTGGCAAGGAAAAGCTGTCTTGTACCTTTGCATTTTTCTCCCAAACGAAGGACACTAGAAAGAAAATTTTAAAGCCTCCTGTTAGGCCATCATCTACACGAAATAGCCCTGAATTTTCCAATGCGCAGCTCTTTGCAAAAGAGAGATATTGGCAAGGAAAAGCTGTCTTGTACCATTGCATTTTTCTCCCAAACGAAGGACACTAGAAAGAAAATTTTAAAGCCTCCTGTTAGGCCATCATCTACACGACATAGCCCTGAATTTTCCAATGCGCAGCTCTTTGCAAAAGAGAGATATTGGCAAGGAAAAGCTATCTTGTACCTTTGCATTTTTCTCCCAAACGAAGGACACTAGAATTAAAATTTTAAAGCCTCCTGTTAGGCCATCATCTACACGACATAGCCCTGAATTTTCCAATGCGTAGCTCTTTGCAAAAGAGAGATATTGGCAAGGAAAAGCTGTCTTGTACCTTTGCATTTTTCTCCCAAACGAAGGACACTAGAATTAAAATTTTAAAGCCTCCTGTTAGGCCATCATCTACATGACATAGCCCTGAATTTTCCAATGCGCAGCTCTTTGCAAAAGAGAGATATTGGCAAGGAAAAGCTGTCTTGTACCATTGCATTTTTCTCCCAAACGAAGGACACTAGAAAGAAAATTTTAAAGCCTCCTGTTAGGCCATCATCTACACGAAATAGCCCTGAATTTTCCAATGCGCAGCTCTTTGCAAAAGAGAGATATTGGCAAGGAAAAGCTGTCTTGTACCATTGCATTTTTCTCCCAAACGAAGGTCACTAGAAAGAAAATTTAAAGCCTCCTGTTAGGCCATCATCTACACGACATAGCCCTGAATTTTCAAATGCGTAGCTCTTTGCAAAAGAGAGATATTGGCAAGGAAAAGCTGTCTTGTACCATTGCATTTTTCTCCCAAACGAAGGTCTCTAGAAAGAAAATTTTAAAGCCTCCTGTTAGGCCATCATCTACACGACATAGCCCTGAATTTTCCAATGCGTAGCTCTTTGCAAAAGAGAGATATTGGCAAGGAAAAGCTGTCTTGTACCTTTGCATTTTTCTCCCAAACGAAGGACACTAGAAAGAAAATTTTAAAGCCTCCTGTTAGGCCATCATCTACACGACATAGCCCTGAATGTTCCAATGCGCAGCTCTTTGCAAAAGAGAGATATTGGCAAGGAAAAGCTATCTTGTACCTTTGCATTTTTCTCCCAAACGAAGGACACTAGAATTAAAATTTTAAAGCCTCCTGTTAGGCCATCATCTACATGACATAGCCCTGAATTTTCCAATGCGTAGCTCTTTGCAAAAGAGAGATATTGGCAAGGAAAAGCTGTCTTTTCCATTTGCATTTTTCTCCCAAACGAAGGACACTAGAAAGAAAATTTTAAAGCCTCCTGTTAGGCCATCATCTACACGACATAGCCCTGAATTTTCCAATGCGTAGCTCTTTGCAAAAGAGAGATATTGGCAAGGAAAAGCTGTCTTGTACCTTTGCATTTTTCTCCCAAACGAAGGACACTAGAAAGAAAATTTTAAAGCCTACTGTTAGGCCATCATCTACACGACATAGCCCTGAATTTTCCAATGCGCAGCTCTTTGCAAAAGAGAGATATTGGCAAGGTAAAGCTGTCTTGTACCATTGCATTTTTCTCCCAAACGAAGGACACTAGAAAGAAAATTTTAAAGCCTCCTGTTAGACCATCATCTACACGGCATAGCCATGAATTTTCCAATGCGCAGTATGTATAAAGAAGAAAGAAAAGAAAAAACACGGGTAGGTGGTATACAATTATGGACGGACTGCCGAGTGCCGACACAGAGGTAGCTACAGCCGTGGACTACCGTACTGTACTGTGTCTGCTGCTAATATAGACTGGATGATAATGAGATGTAGTATGTATAAAGAAGAAAGAAAAAAAAACCACGGGTAGGTGGTATACAATTATGGACGGACTGCCGAGTGCCGACACAGAGGTAGCTACAGCCGTGGACTACCGTACTGTACTGTGTCTGCTGCTAATATAGACTGGTTGATAAAGAGATGTAGTATGTATGTATAAAGAAGAAAGAAAAAAAAACCACGGGTAGGTGGTATACAATTATGGATGGACTGCCGAGTGCCGACACAGAGGTAGCTACAGCCGTGGACTACTGTACTGTCTGCTGCTAATATAGACTGGTTGATAAAGAGATGTAGTATGTATGTATAAAGAAGAAAGAAAAAAAAACCACGGGTAGGTGGTATACAATTATGGACGGACTGCCGAGTGCCGACACAGAGGTAGCTACAGCCGTGGACTACCGTACTGTACTGTGTCTGCTGCTAATATAGACTGGTTGATAAAGAGATGTAGTATGTATGTATAAAGAAGAAAGAAAAAAAAACCACGGGTAGGTGGTATACAATTATGGATGGACTGCCGAGTGCCGACACAGAGGTAGCTACAGCCGTGGACTACTGTACTGTGTCTGCTGCTAATATAGACTGGTTGATAAAGAGATGTAGTATGTATGTATAAAGAAGAAAAAAAAACCACGGGTAGGTGGTATACAATTATGGACGGACTGCCGAGTGCCGACACAGAGGTAGCTACAGCCGTGGACTACCGTACTGTACTGTGTCTGCTGCTAATATAGACTGGTTGATAAAGAGATGTAGTATGTATGTATAAAGAAGAAAGAAAAAAAAACCACGGGTAGGTGGTATACAATTATGGATGGACTGCCGAGTGCCGACACAGAGGTAGCTACAGCCGTGGACTACTGTACTGTGTCTGCTGCTAATATAGACTGGTTGATAAAGAGATGTAGTATGTATGTATAAAGAAGAAAGAAAAAAAAACCACGGGTAGGTGGTATACAATTATGGATGGACTGCCGAGTGCCGACACAGAGGTAGCTACAGCCGTGAACTACCGTACTGTGTCTGCTGCGACTGGATGATAAATAATGATATAAAAAATATATATATATATCACTACTGCAGCCGGACAGGTATATATTATATAATGACGGACCTGCTGGACACTGTCTGTCAGCAGAATGAGTTTTTTATAGAATAAAAAAAAAAACACCACACAAGTCACACGACGAGTGTTTAACTTTTTCAGGCAATCACAATATAGTATACTACTAACTATACTGGTGGTCAGTGTGGTCAGGTCACTGGTCAGTCACACTGGCAGTGGCACTCCTGCAGCAAAAGTGTGCACTGTTTAATTTTAATAATATGTACTCCTGGCTCCTGCTATAACCTATAACTGGCACTGCTCCCCAGTCTCCCCCACAATTATAAGCTGTGTGAGCACAGTCAGATATATACATAGATGATGCAGCACACTGGGCTGAGCAGTGCACACAGATATGGTATGTGACTGAGTCACTGTGTATCGTTTTTTTCAGGCAGAGAACGGATTATATTAAATAAAACTGCACTGTCTGGTGGTCACTGTGGTCAGTCACTACTAAACTCTGCACTCTCTACAGTACTCCTAAGCTCCAGTAAATCAAGTGTCTCTGTCTCAAATCAATCTCACTCTCTCTCTTCTAATCTAAATGGAGAGGACGCCAGCCACGTCCTCTCCCTATCAATCTCAATGCACGTGTGAAAATGGCGGCGACGCGCGGCTCCTTATATAGAATCCGAGTCTCGCGAGAATCCGACAGCGTCATGATGACGTTCGGGCGCGCTCGGGTTAACCGAGCAAGGCGGGAAGATCCGAGTCGCTCGGACCCGTGAAAAAAAACATGAAGTTCGGGCGGGTTCGGATTCCGAGGAACCGAACCCGCTCATCTCTACTACACACCCAGGCCGACGCAATTGCCGGTCTGAGTAAGGTACCTGAATGTGTATAAATGGACTTCAGGGTAATCTCCTGTTTGCGGTCAGCACACTCTTTGAGGGTAGCCGTATCCTGGGACGGGAGGGCTACCTTCTTGGATAAGCGTGTTAATGCTTTGTCCACCCTAGGGGAGCATTCCCATCGTAACCTATCCGTTGATGGGAAAGGATACGCCATAAGAATCCTTTTGGAAATCTGCAGTCTTTTATCTGGAGATTCCCAAGCTTTTTCACATAACTCGTTCAGCTCGTGTGAGGGGGGAAAGGTTACCTCAGGCTTCTTTCCCTTGTACATATGTACCCTCTTGTCAGCGACAGGGGGTTCCTCTGTGATGTGCAAAACATCTTTTATTGCCATAATCATAAATCGAATGGATTTTGCCAATTTTGGCTGTAACTTTGCATCATCGTAATCGACACTGGAGTCAGAATCCGTGTCGGTATCTGTGTCAACAATCTGGGATAGTGGGCGCTTATGAGACCCTGACAGTCCCTGCAACATAGGATCAGGCATGGGTTGAAACCCTGACTGTCCCAAAGCTTCTGCCTTGTCTAATCTTTTGTGCAATGAGTTTACACTAGCATTTAAAACATTCCACATATCCATCCAATCAGCTGTCGGCGGAGACACCACATTCATTTGCTCCCGCTCCTCTCTAATATAGCCTTCTTCCTCAGACATGTCGACACACGTGTACCGACACACTACACACACAGGGAATGCTTTTTCTGAAGACAGTTTCCCCACAAGGCCCTTTGGAGAGACAGAGAGAGAGTATGCCAGCACACCCCCCAGCGCTATATAACCCAGGAATAAAACAGTAACTTAATGTTTGCCCAGTAGTGCTGCTGTATGTAATTTGCGAATTATGTGCCCCCCCCCACCCCTCTTTTCAACCCTCTTGTCTAACGTGGTATAAGCAGGGTAGAGTCCGGGGAGCTTCCTCTCAGCGGTGCTGTGGAGAAAAAATGGCGCTGGTGAGTGCTGAGGGAGAAGCCCCGCCCCCTCGGAGGCGGGCTTCTGTCCCGCTTAAACTGTAAAATTGGTGGGGGCTTATACATATATAAAGTGCCCAGCTGTATATATGTTATATTTTTGCGAAAGAGGTTTATATTGCTGCCCAGGGCGCCCCCCCTGCGCCCTGCACCCTTACAGTGACCGGAGTATGTGAGGTGTATGGGAGCAAAGGCGCACAGCTGCAGTGCTATGCGTTACCTTAGTGAAGATCATGAAGTCTTCTGCCGCCTCTGAAGTCTTCTTTTCTTCTCATACTCACCCGGCTTCTATCTTCCGGCTCTGCGAGGGGGACGGCGGCGCGGCTCTGGGACGGACGGCGAGGGTGAGATCCTGCGTACCAATCCCACTGGAGCTAATGGTGTCCAGTAGCCTAAGAAGCAGGACCTTGCAACTCAGAGAGCAGGGCTGCTTCTCTCCCCTCAGTCCCTCGATGAGGGAGTCTGTTGCCAGCAGTGCTCCATGAAAATTAAAAACCTAACAAAATACTTTCTGTCAGAAAGCTCAGGAGAGCTCCTGAAAAGCACCCAGTCTCCACTGGGTACAGTATCAAACTGAGTTCTGGAGGAGGGGCATAGAGGGAGGAGCCAGTGCACACCCAGAACTAAAGTCTTTCTTAAAGTGCCCATGTCTCCTGCGGAGCCCGTCTATCCCCATGGTCCTTACGGAGTCCACAGCATCCTCTAGGACGTTAGAGAAAATAGGATTTTAATACCTACCGGTAAATCCTTTTCTCTTAGTCCGTAGAGGATGCTGGGCACCCGTCCCAGTGCGTACTGTGTCTGCAGTTATTAAATGGCCCTTAACTCCAGAACATTTATGTGGAGATGAAAACATCCAAGGAAGACTTGACCATCTTCCTTGGATGTTTTCCCCCTGTGTGACTGCTCTCCAGACTCGGAGGGTTGCATCCGTGGTCCCTAGGATCCCGTCCTGGATCCCGAACAATCACCCCTCTAGGTGGTGAGAACTGTGCAGCCACCAATGGAGTGAGATTCTGGTCTTGGAAGACAGGATTATCCTCCGGTGCATGTGTAGGTGGGATCCGGACCACTTGTCCAACAGGTCCCACTGGAACACTCTGGCATGGAACCTGCCAAACTGAATGGCCTCGTAGGCCGCAACCATCTTCCCCAGCAACTGAATGCATTGATGGATTAACACTCTTGCTGGTTTCAGAATTTGTTTGACCAGACTCTGGATCTCCAGAGCCTTTCCACTAGAAGAAAACCTCTTCTGTGTCCAGTATCACTCCCAAAAACAACAACCGCGTCATTGGGACCAACTGCGATTTTGGCAAGTTTAGGAGCCAACCATGTTGTTGAAGAACTGTCAGGGAGAGTAGATGTTTTGCACCAACTGGTCCCTGGATCTCGCCTTTATCAGGAGATCATCCAAGTACGGGATAATTGTGACTCCTTGCTTGCGAAGGAGAACCATCATTTCCGCCATCACCCTGGTGAAAATCCTCGGAGCCGTGGACAGACCAAACGGCAACGTCTGAAATTGGTAATGACAATCCTGAATTGCAAACCTCAGGTAGCTTGATGCAGTGGCTAAATGGGAACATATAAGTAGGCATCCTTTATGTCTACCAAAACCATGAAATCTCCTTTATCCCCCGGACTGGAGATCACTACCCTGAGAGATTCCATCTTGAAATTGAATTTCTTTAGGTAGAAATTAAGGGATTTCAGATTTAAGATTGGTCTGACTGAGCCGTCCGGCTTCGGGACCACGAAGAGGCTTGAATAAAAACCTTCTCCCTGCTGACTAAGGCTGATTTGAACAATCGGTGAGGGGGAACGTCTTGAAACCCCAGTTTGTACCCTTGGGACACTATTTGTAAAACCCACGAGTCCAGGTCCGAATGAATCCAGAACTGACTGAAGAGTTTTAGACGTGCCCCCCACTGGTGCGGGCTCCTGCAAGAGAGCCCCAGCGTCATGCAGTGGATTTGGCAGAAGCAGAGGACGATCTCTGCTCCTGCGATCTTGAAGAGGCTACAGACCTCTTCCCTCTTTTCCTTCCTCTACCTGCAAAGAAAGGGGAATCTTAACTTCTTGCATATCTATTGGGCCGAAATGACTGCGTCAGATAATGATGCGTCTTCATCCGTTGAGAGGGAACATAGGGCAAGAAGGATGACTTACCTGCGGGAGCTGCCGAGATCAAATTAACTAGGCCGTCGCCAAACAAGGCTTCACCTTCATAGGGAAGAGACTCCCTTTCTTCTTGGAGTCAGCATCAGCATTCCCTTGGTGAATCCACAATGCCCTCCTATCCGAGACTGCCATGAAATTGGCCCGTGAGCACTTGTGCCCGGTGTAGGATTTTTAAATATGTGTAGTTTACTGTATGCAAGGGTTTAAAACCTTTTAGGAACTGAGCTCTAAGGTGTATTACATGTAGTTTAAAAAAAACAAAAAAGGTTTATTTTATGGCAGTAGTTTCCAAACTGGGGTTCTTGCACTGGTAGCATAGTTTGGTGGTCCAGGACCAATTAAAATTATTTATACTTTATTAAATTGGCAAAACCATTCCCTCACAACATAACTGAACCTGAGGATGACATGCTATAAACACAATTTACTTAATTTTATATTTTTTTCTGAATTTCTCAATAAAAAAAACTTTGGCCTAGGGGTGCCGTGAAACAAATTTTGATACTCTAGGGCAGGGGTGTCAAACCCATGGGCCGCATGCCGCCCCCAATGCATCCTTTTGTGGCCCACAGGCCGGGGTCCGGCAGGGGTCCGACAGGGGTCCTTTTGTGGCCCGATCACCTTGCTTAGAGCGAGGGCAGGAGAGTGCAGCCAGAGTCTTTGCTTTCTATGTGCGGCACCATCTTCCCGAAGAGATCACCGGGAAGATAGTGCCCCTTCCACTGGCTACAGCACAGGTATACTGGGGTGGGGTAGCAAACTGGGGGCCCCAATGGGCCCCTCCAGCAGTCCCTCTACCAAAACACGTCTTTTGGTGGTTTTGCGGTGTTGTTATAACTACATGGTGACGATACTGTAGCACAGAGATTTTCAACCATTTACAACTCACGTCACACAGAACAAGATTTAAATATTGACAAGGCACACTGAAATATAATGGTGATGCATGGTGCAGTATCGTGTCCTAGGATGTCATGTCGCAGCTTCTCCATAGGTAACGCCTGAACAGGCCCGCTGACAGGGGGGACAAAGGGGACACTTGTTCAGGGCTCCAAGTATTAAGAACAGAAATAATGGGGCCACAGTGCCAATATTGCTTTTTAAAGTGTATCCACCAACTGCTCAATTTAAGCAGGAAAACAATTAACAGGCCAACTAAACCCTCCCCCCTCCTTTTACCCCATCACTTTGTCCAGTCCCTGTGGTCCATACTGTATTGCCATTATTATGCATGTTGCTGTGCTGGCCCTTTTCTGAATGTCCCTGCCACCGCCACCGAAGAGCTGGATAGCCCAGTATGAAAACCACCTGCCGGCCTCACTGACGGTCCGAGTCAAAGGCTCCATTTTTTTTAAAGATCCCTCTGCCAAGTTAAGGGGGGGTTGAGGGGGCCCCAGAGATATCAGTGTACTGGGCCCCGAGATTTCTGTTGCTGGCCCTGACCCTCAGGGGCGTATCTACCCCTTGGCCAGGATGGCACTTGCCAGGGGCACCATCCAGCTGTGCCAACCGTGGCTAAGGGATAGAGTTCTGCAGTCTCGAAAGGGCGCTATGGCAATCAGCGTGGGACTGACCAATTAGACGGTGAGGGAAGGATACTGAAATTGTCCCAACCCTGTTACAGTTTGAAACGCCCCTCAACTGCTGTCCACTGCTTTACTCCTAGCTCTGCCCCTTTGAAATTATTAATCCCTACCCCCTGGTAGGCGGAGTTCTCCAGGCCCATACTCAGGAGTCACCACTGCTGTACATTATGTGCCAGTTGTAGAGGCAGAGCGGGGAACATCAGAGAACGCCACAAATTACACAGTGGGCAAGGAGATGGCTGGAGACAGCTGCACAGCCATGCCTTGCAAGTTCGAGAGAGCTGTTGAATTTCAGCACTTCAAGTCAGAGCCTGCCCCCTGCTGCCCAAGCAGTCCGTGACAGTTAGTGTCGAGGAGGGGGGGATTTGTGCATGTGTGCTATCAGTGTGTGTGTGGGGGGGGGTGGGGGGGTGGAGGATGTGTGTGACTGTGAGGGAGCTGTCAGTGTCAGTGGGGAGAGGAGCAGGAGGGAGTTGTCAGTGTGTGGAAGTGATGAGAGTTGTCAGTACTGGGGAAATGTGTGTGTGTGTGTACTAGATTTAGGAGTGTGTGTTTGTGAGAGGTTTCAGTTGGGGAATTAGAGTTCATACAGTAATTAAATGTTTTCATATTGAGAACTACATCTCCCAGCATATACAGTGTGCTGGGGATGCTAACAAGCTTTATTTAAAAGTTTAAAAAACATTGCTTTTATGACTGCAATGGTTAAAAAGGGAGAGCTATAAATCAATTTATCAGTGAATGATCGCAGTTTGAGCTGTTACATTTTACTGAACCACCTATCCCTCCACACTCACTACCTGTCCTCAGGATACATTTACCATCCCGGCAGACGGTATACCGGCGGTCATTTGACCGATGTTGGAATCCTGACACCACTTGGGAGACTGGTGCCGGCACACAGACAGCCAACATCCCGAAGGCGAGTATTGGAGGGAGGGTTAGGACCGGGGGAGGGGGTGTTAGGGAAGGCACTAGGAGGGGGGGGGTTAGTCCTAGCTGCCACCCCCTGAGGGTTAGCCCTATCCGCCACCCCCCCAGAGGGTTAGGATTAGGATTAGGTATCATGTGACTGCTGGAATCCCGAGCGCCGGATGCCATACCCAACCCCCTTTACTTTTTCAGGCATTTCTATCTCTCCTCTCTCTATGGTGTTCCGATTGCCCACTTTCCCTTGTGCTTTTCTCTCTCTCTCCTTTGTTTAGAGCATCAGTTTCTGTAGTCCACTTTATCCTTATTTTTTCCAGTGTTTCACTATCTCTCTGATGTAATGAGGATGTATGGTCTAGAGGGATCAGTAATGCATTGTACTGTATAGAGGCGTCAGGGATGTAGCGTAGGGTATAGAGGCGTCAGGGATGTAGCGTAGGTTATAGAGGCATCAGGAATGTAGCGTAGGGAATAGAGGCGTCAGGGATTTAGCTTAGGGAATATAGGCATCAGGGATGTACTAGCAGGTATATAGAGGTCAGTGTACTGTATAGAGTGGTCAGTAATGCAGTGATGGTTATAGAAAGGTCAGTGATGTAGTGTAGGGTATAGAGGGGTCAGTTATGTAGTGTGGGGTAAAGAGGGGTCAGTAAAGATACTAAGCTGAAGTACTTAGAACACTTCTTGAATTAAGACACAACCTGCAAGAAAAAGTATGCAATATGGGCGAAAAGGCAAATGTCAGAGGTCTGATACAAGTGACCAGCTCCACACCTTGCACCACATAGCATTATGTTAAACTGGGATATGTTCTTTTTTGGTGTGTGTGTGTGTGTGTGTGTATGTGTGTGTGTGGGGGGGGGGGGGGGGGGGTGCCAAAGGAAATTTTTGCCATTGGCTCCTTTGGTCTAGAACCAGCCCTGATCACAAAATATTTTTGTCTGAGCAGACTGGACACTGATCAGCGTTGGCTCATTCTCAGCCCCCCGCCCAGCCTCTGCTGCCAACAGACTGCTTTTAGCTAGTTAACCTTCTGCCTTCCCTATCTATGACACAGACTGCTGCTAATGCTACCAGAATGTTCCCAGTGGCTTCACACCAACAGTGATTCCCAGCCGATGATGTAGGGCTGCGTGTGGGGGAGGGGGGTCAGTTGCTGTGGCTCCAACATGGTAACCGCCAATGGACTGCAATGCTTTATCGAAAGGGGGGGCGCTAGTCCCTTACTTTGCCAGGGGCGCTTGGACCCCTAGCTACACCTCTGTTGACCCTAACCGATACCCCTAAACTAACCATAATTCCTGCAGTAAAAATCCATGTTTCTATGTATATAGGGGGTCATTCCGAGTTGATCGCTTGCTGCCGTTGTTCGCTGCGTAGCAATCAGTTGAAAAAAAATGGCTAATCTGTGCATGCGCATGCTCCGTAATGTGCATGCGCATCGTACGGGTACAAAGTCCATTGTGGTTTTGCACTAGTTCTAGCGATTATTCCAATCACAGAACAGGCCACAAGGAGATTGACAGAAAGAGGGCGTTTCTGGGTGTCAACTGACCGTTTTCAGGGAGTGCTTGGAAAAATGCAGGCGTGGCAGAAGAAATGCAGACGTGGCTGGGCATTCGCTGGATGGGTGTGTGACATCAAAAGCCGTCCCTCGGTTGTTAGAATCAACGCACACGAAGTGTAACTACAGTGCTGGTCTTATTTTGAAACGATTTTGCAGGCGCTCTGCTGCTCAAGTGTTCGCACTTCTCCAAAGTGAATATACACTCTCCAGTGGGCAGCGACAATGCGTTTGCATGGCTGCTAAAAACTGCTAGCGAGCAATCAACTCAGAATGAACCCCATAGTGTATTGCAAGAAAATATCTGTAAATCCAATGGTACCGTAAGTGCGGTATATACTCGCACTTCTTTGCGGGGTGAGAACATCTCCCCTAAGTGAAGTCAGCCCTATGAATAGAGTTTGTGTGATCCCTGTGCAGCAGTCACAGAAAGGGTTCATCTCTGCAGTTTGTCACTCAAATTACATTGCTGCATTTTTTCTAGAAGTGGATCTGAGAGCTGTTACCCGCAGACCAGCTACAATAATTATCCTGGGTACTCACTAGACCAGTGGTTCTCAAACTGCACCCTGGGGTGCCTCAGGACACTTGCAGGGGTGCCTTGGATTGGTGGTCCAGGACCAATTCAAAATATTTATAGTTAGTGTTATAGGCAAAACCAGTGCTGTTGGCTGGCAATCATAACATATGTGCACAAGCAGAAGCAAATCCTGTCCCCTACCAAAGGGCCAGTGCTAGGGTGTTTGGCGCCTCCCTGCAAACTATTAATTTGGGCCCTCTCTCCAATACTTAATAAAGGGACAGTGCGCTCCTTAAAAAAAGACGGTGTGGTATCACAAGGAAGGGGCATGGCCACACAATAGCACCCCAAATCAAAATACGCCACACAGTAGCACTATCTTATTGTCATTACACCGCATGTAATAATAATAATAATAATAATAATAATACCCACAGTCGCAGTGCCCTTTATACACATAACCACCATATCAGTGCAGCTTACACACATAATGCCAACAGTAGCAGTGCCCCTTCTACACATGCCCACGGTGGCAATCCTTTACATGGCAAATATCAACCTGGTTTTGCCATGTAAAGGATTGCCACTTTAAAAAACAAACAATAAAAAAAAAAAAACACAACAGGAAAAAACACAAAATCTCTCACTTTCTGATTCTCACACCCTATTACATTCCTCCCTATATATTTAAATGTTTCTATTACTGTATGTTCCCTCTTCCCTTCTCCAAACTATACACATAATCTTTTAGTATTTCCAGGTAAGTTTTGTGATGTAGGCCATGCACAATTTTAGTTGCCCTAATGTATTTACAGCCTTCTGGAGATATGGCTTCTGGAACTGAACACAGGATTCTAAATGTGGCTGTACCAAGGACCTATACAGTTGCATTACAGGTTGAGTATCCCTTATCCAAAATGCTTGGGACCAGAGGAATTTTGGATATCGGATTTTTCTGTATTTTGGAATAATTGCATACCATAACGAGATATTATGGTGATGGGACCTAAATCTAAGCACAGAATGCATTTATGTTTCATATACACCTTATACACACAGCCTGAAGGTCATTTTAGCCAATATTTTTTATAACTTTGTGCATTAAACAAAGTGTGTGTACATTCACAGAATTCATTCATGTGTCATATACACCTTATACACACAGTCTGAAGTTCATTTAATACAATATTTTTAATAACTTTGAGTATTAAACAAAGTTTGTGTACACTGAGCCATCAAAAAACAAAGGTTTCACTATCTCAGTCTCACTCAAAAAAGTCCGTATTTCGGAATATTCCGTATTTCAGAATATTTGCATATGGGATACTCAACCTGTATTACTTTTTTCTGCTACTGGTTCTTTAACCTATGCAAACAAGCATCTGACTTGCCTTTCCTATTGCTTTGTTACATTGCTCACCTGAAATAGTAATACTTAGATAGCTTTCCTCTTGCCATTATAATGCCCTTAATATTATAGTTAGCCTTTGCATTTTTGAGACGTGTATGATTTTGCATTTTTTGGCATTAAATGTTGCCATGTTCTTGACCATTCCTCTAGTCCAGGGGCAGAACTGCCAGAGACAACGGAGTCAGTTGCCGCCGGGCTCCAGCCCTGAAGGGGCTCCAGCCCTAAAGGGGCTTCCTCCATTGCCCCCCGGCTGTTACGTGCCCTTCCTACTAAATAGACAAAGGCGCTACCAGCAGGGTCTCGCAGTTTGTACATTCCATGCCGTAACACCCTTCTTTCCACCTTTTTCAAGACCCAGCCCAGCAGCCTCGCCGCTGCCACCACCGCTAGCTGCAGCACTGCCAGCGGTGGGGTGCCCCTGCTTCTTCTCACACCACAGATAGCTGGGCAGCACTGCAACTGCCTGCCTGATTGCTCCGCCCCCTTCCGGCTCCCAAGCACCTCTGCTGCCCAGTGATCCAGGAGCCTGCTGCTAGGAAGAAGTGGCCGAGCTTCAGCAAGCGAGTCTGGACACTGGCGGAGGAAGCCATGATAACCAGATAATGGGGAGTGGAGAGCCAGTTCCAAGGTAATACTTTATACAGCTGGTTGAGATCCTGGTCGGTGGATATGGATTCCAAGAAAACCCTGGAGGTGCTTCCTTTCAAGGGAGACACTCTCTTTGGAGAAGACCTCAATAAGATTGTAGCTGATCTGGCTACTGCTAAAACAGCTTGCCTACCTCGTATGACTCCTACCACGCAGAAGGCTAAAAGTACTTTCCCTTGGCCCTTTCATCCCTCAGGTAAAGCGTACCAAAGGTCAGGCATACCCAAAGCAAGCTCATGCTTCCAGACCTGCCAAGCCCAGACTGAAGCAAGCCTGGGCTGCCCATCAGCCTGCTTCCAAAACGGACAAGCCTGCCGCATGACGGTGCAGGCCTCCCTCTGGGGGATCCCATGGTGGGGGGCCCGACTTCTAGGCTTGGCATAGAAAGGTATAATTCTAAGCTAGAGAATTCTGTTTGGAGCTCACCTTGTACTTTGTGAAGAAATAATCAGCATTGTGGCTGAGCAGATACATGTAGTGTGTGGCTGCAAACTGCATGGATCTGCTGCGTTGTAATGCTGATACTTTTTTTTTGCAAAGTACCAATAGCTTCATATAATGTTCACAATTTTTACGCAGGATCAAATAGCTCAATAGGTAGGGTGTTTGATTAGAATTCAACAGGTTATAGGTTTGAATCCTGGGTATGGTAGTTTGAGATGTGTTATTTAATAAAGTATGTTGTTCTGACTGCTGGGATATCATACTAAATAAATGGAGTTGATCAATTTTTTTTTATTTTTTTTTTAAACTAGGGACAATTTCCAGATACTTTTCTTTATAACTGAGATTGCCCCCTGGAACTTCACATCAGTTGACAACTATGCATGAGTGGGCAGTGCTTGCTCTGGATCTGCCCACCCATTTATGTGCCGTCATAAAAGAAAGCACAACTGACAGTTATCCTGGGCGTACACTACACAATTATCTGTCAGGCTATCTATCCAGTCTGGATGGATGGAATGAAAATCTGATCTGGTAATGTATAGTAGCAAATGTCAATTAACCATTTGCTCCCAAACACTAGAAAAGTGGTCAAAAATGGTCATTACACAAATTGGTTAAACCCAAAATTTAACCAATTTGTTTAGGGGACCATGTTTGTCCATTTTCTAGTGTTTGAGAGTAAATCGTTGATGGTCATTTGCTCACATAGATAACCGGATTTCTATTCCAACCAGCCAGTGTTGGAGATATGGTCTGCCAGATTACATAATGCATACCAGAGCCATAACTAGACTTTTTGGTGCCCTGTGACAGAGAATTATATGCCCCCCCCCTCCCCTCCCCATTTTTGCAATATGGACAAAAGGCGCATGCCTTGTGGGGAAGGGGCATAACAAGATTGGTCTCAGAGAAAGCACATGAGATATGAAGATATATCTAGTATACTTGACACTCAATGGTTTGTGGTATTGCCGGGGTGCCCTCCTTAAATGCATATACAGTCACACATGGCGTGTTTGTGCAAATGGCATATCAGCAGTCAGCACTAACTGGTGACATGCCATTTGTACAAGTAAGCCATGTGTGACTAATATATAAACATACTTTATTAAATAACACCTCAAACTATCATACCCAGGATTCAAATCTATAACCTGTTGAATTCTAATCAAACACCCTACCCATTGAGCTACTTGATCCTGCATCTATTCTAACCTCCAAAAACAGATTCAGTTGCATTTTCCAGCGTGTTTTGTTTGCGCCTTTGCAAATGTCTTACATCGACAAACTTATTTAGTACTATTTTGCAAATAGGGTTACATTGTCGCAACATTGTGTTCCCTAATTGCTTGATTTTTTAAATGCAACAATTGATAAAGACACCTGATAATTGCTCTGTGGAGTGTTATTTTGTGTCTACTTCTTATCTACATTTAATTACCTACCTCTAATCAAGGCATTTTTAAATGCTGGGGGCTGCCAGGACGTGAGGCCTACCTAGACTTTAGATCGGAATTTGAATGTACTTGTGAACTAACTTAATTTCCTACTTCTAAATTCATTCCTAAATTCACTACTTACATTAATCCTGTAGTTGAGCATTTTGAGCCTTCAATTGTGGGTATTGTTTTGTGTCCAGACCAGCAGCTGGTGGTGTGCATTTGCTGGAAAGGCATCGAAGACCTCCGATATGCTGCATCTCCTGATGTGTGTCTCCATCAAGTGGCTGTCAGCAAATGCATGCTAGACACCCCATTCCAAGCTGATTGTGACATCACGGAACATGCATCATAGAACAGGCATGCCAGAATATGGGTCTTCAACCTGCGACCCTCCAGCTGCTGTGGAACTACATATACCAGCATGCCCTGCCTCAGTTTTAGCATACCTTAATAGCAAAACTGTGGCAGGGCATGCTGGGATGTGTAGTTTCACAGCAGCTGGAGGGCCACAGGATGAAGACCCATGTGCTAGAGCCAAGCCGCAGGTACATTGAATGCTAGCAAGCTGAATGTTTAAATCCTTTTTGTTCCGCAGCATTCCAATGCGGAAGATTCCATGGAACCAGAGATTATTCCATTGAGAAGGACATGCTGCCTGGATGACTGCACTGTGCAAATTAAATCACGGAGCCAGTTGGCTTGTGGGTGGCTCTGGTGACTGGGTGGTTGGGTGGGCGGTGTGTCAGAGGTGGAGCACATGCAAATGAATGTGTATCATCCTGCTAGTGAGAGTGAAAACTCATGCAGGAGTGTGCCTGCTTGTCAGTGGGTTATGCACCTTGCCAGGCGTCAAATCTACATGGAGCAGCTGGAGGGGACAAGAGCAGGTTTGCAAAATATAGATAGAAGAGCATATATGCTGGCGCATTCTCCATGATTGTGTCAGCTTATGTTTTGGTGCACTGCACTTTCCTCCACTAAGTTTTAGCCATTTTGGTTAAACGCAAGTGTAGTTGCTTCTCGCCCTTTTGGCTGTGATCTTGTATCGTGGTTGAAGAGTCTGCTGGAGGGATTGTTTTCTTCATTGACGAGAGACTGAAGATATTACAGGATGGAAGGCTTGGGAACACTATCTGTTTTTCAGTTGTGGAAGAGTTGAAAGACAGCTTTTACTTGCCAATATCTCTCTTTTGCAAAGAGCTACGCATTGGAAAATTCAGGGCTATACCGTGTAGATGAAGCACTAACAGGAGGCTTTAAAATTTTCATTCTAGTTTCCTTCGTTTGGGAGAAAAATGCAAAGGTACAAGACAGCTTTTCCTTGCCAATATCTCTCTTTTGCAAAGAGCTGCACATTGGAAAATTCAGGGCTATGCCGTGTAGATGATGGCCTAACAGGAGGCTTTAAAATTTTCTTTCTAGTGTCCTTCGTTTGGGAGAAAAATGCAAAGGTACAAGACAGCTTTTCCTTGCCAATATCTCTCTTTTGCAAAGAGCTACGCATTGGAAAATTCAGGGCTATGCCGTGTAGATGATGGCCTAACAGGAGGCTTTAAAATTTTCTTTCTAGTGTCCTTCGTTTGGGAGAAAAATGCAAAGGTACAAGACAGCTTTTCCTTGCCAATATCTCTCTTTTGCAAAGAGCTACGCATTGGAAAATTCAGGGCTATACCGTGTAGATGAAGCACTAACAGGAGGCTTTAAAATTTTCATTCTAGTGTCCTTCGTTTGGGAGAAAAATGCAAAGGTAGCTTGTGCCATCGCCACTCTGCTCCTTGTGCCGCCTTGGCGGTTTACATGAGCCACTGCGGTGACGTTGTCTGACTGGATCAGAACCGGTTGGTCGCAAAGTAAGGTCTCCGCTTGACGTAGGGCATTGTATATGGCCCCTAGTTTCAGGATGTTGATGTGAAGACAAGTCTCTTGACTTGACCAAAGACCTTGGAAATTTCTTCCCTGTGTGACTGCTCCCCAACCTTGGAGGCTTGCATCTGTGGTCACCAGGATCCAGTCCTGAATGCCGAATCTGCGTCACTCGAGAAGGTGAGCACTCTGCAGCCACCACAGGAGTGATACCCTGACCCTGGGGGACAGGGTGATCAACCAATGCATCTGTAAATGTGACCCAGACCACTTGTCCAGTAGGTCCCAGTGGAAAGTATTCGCATGGAACCTGCCGAATGGAGTGGCTTTGTATGATGCCACCATCTTTCCCAGGACTCGAGTGCAGTGATGCACTGACACAAGTTTTGGTTTCAATAGGTTCCTGACAAGAGTCATGAGTTCCTGGGCCTTTTCTATCAGGAGATAAACCCTCTTCTGGTCTGTGTCCAGAATCATGCCCAAGAAAGACAGACGAGTCGTAGGAACCAACTGCGACTTTGGGATATTGAAAATCCAGCCGTGTTGCTGTAACACTTTCAGTGAAAGTGATACGCTGTTCAGCAACTGCTCTCTTGATCTCGCTTTTATGAGATCGCTCAAGTACGGGATAATTGTGACACCTTGCTTGCGCAGGAAAACCATCATTTCCACCATTACCTTGGTGAAAATTCTCTGGGCCGTGGAGAGACCAAACAGCAACGTCTGAAATTGGCAATGACAGTCCTGTACCGCAAATCTGAGGTACGACTGATGAGATGGATAAATTTGGACATGAAGGTATGCATCCTGTACACAAATGCGGACAACAGGTGTCAAGCCGTGTGTTGCCTTTGTCAAGCTGTAATAAGTAGGGGTAAGGACGTTAACCACCTCAGAACATCCTCCCTTATACGTCACCTGCAGCGCATTAATCATAAGTCAGTGACAAGTTCAAAAACTTTGGATGACAGCGGAAGCAGTCCACTGACCACTAAATCCCTTCCTCTTGTAACCAAGCTCCTGCAAACCACACCACCAACTCCCTCAGTGTCAATTTCCTCCTTAGACAGGAGAGCCAATAGTCCTGCAGGCCATGTCACTGGCAAGTCTGACGAGTCCTCTCCTGCCTGGGATTCCTCCGATGCATCCTTGAGTGTAACGCCTACTGCTGCTGGCGCTGCTGTTGTTGCTGCTGGGAGTCGATCGTCATCCCAGAGGGGAAGTCGGAAGACCACTTGTACTACTTCCAGTAGGCAATTGACTGTCCAACAGTCCTTTGCGAGGAAAATGAAATATCACAGCAGTCATCCTGCTGCAAAGCGGATAACTCAGGTCTTGTCAGCCTGGGTGGTGAGAAACGTGGTTCCGGTATCCATCGTTAATTCAGTGGCAACTAGAGACTTGATTGAGGTACTGTGTCCCCGGTACCAAATGCCATCTAGGTTCCATTTCTCTAGGCAGGCGATACCGAAAATGTACACAGACCTCAGAAAAAGAGTCACCAGTGTCCTAAAAAATGCAGTTGTACCCAATGTCCACTAGTCCACATGTCCGTGGTTAAGTGGAGCAGGGCAGACTCAGGACTATATGACTGTGACAGCCCACTGGGTAGATGTATTGCCTCCCGCAGCAAGGACAGCAGCGGCGGCACCAGTAGCAGCATCTCGCAAATGCCAACTCGTTCCTAGGCAGGCTACGCTTTGTATCACCGCTTTCCATAAGAGGCACACAGCTGACAACCTCTTACGGAAACTGAGGAACATCATCGCAGAATGGCTTACCCCAATTTGACTCTCCTGGGGATTTGTGACATCGGACAACGCCACCAATATTGTGCGTGCATTACATCTGGGCAAATTCCAGCACGTCCCATGTTTTGCACATACATTGAATTTGGTGGTGCAGAATTATTTAAAAAACGACAGGGGCATGCAAGAGATGCTGTCGGTGGCCCGAAGAATTGCGGGCCACTTTCTGCATTCAGCCACCGCGTGCCGAAGACTGGAGCACCACCAAACATTCCTGAACCTGCCCTGCCATCCTCTGAAGCAAGAGGTGGTAACGAGGTGGAATTCAACCCTCTATATGCTTCAGAAGATGGAGGAGCAGCAAAAGGCCATTCAAGCCTATACATCTACCCACGATATAGGCAAAGGAGGGGGAATGCACCTGACTCAAGCGCAGTGGAGAATGATTTCAACGTTGTGCAAGGTTCTGCAATCCTTTGAACTTGCCACACGTGAAGTCAGTTCAGACACTGCCAGCCTGAGTCAGGTCATTCCCCTCATCAGGCTTTTGCAGAAGAAGCTGGAGACATTGAAGGAGGAGCTAAAACAGAGCGATTACGCTAGGCATGTGGGACTTGTGGATGGAGCCCTTAATTCGCTTAACCAGGATTCAATCTGTTGAAATCAGAGCAATAAATTTTGGCCACCGTGCTCGATCCTAGATTTAAAACCTACATTGTATCTCTCTTTCCTGCAGACACAAGTCTGCAGAGGTTCAAAGACCTGCTGGTGAGAAAATTGTCAAGTCAAGCGGAACGTGACCCGTCAACAGCTCCTCCTTCACATTCTCCCGCAACTGGGGGTGCGAGGAAAAGGCTAAGAATTCCGAGCCCGCCCGCTGGCGGTGATGCAGGGCAGTCTGGAGTGAGTGCTGACATCTGGTCCGGACTGAAGGACCTGGCAACGATTACTGACATGTCGTCTACTGTCACTGCATATGATTCTGTCACCTTTGAAAGAATGGTGGAGGATTATATGAGTGACCGCATCCAGGTAGGCACGTATGTATACTGGCAGGAAAAAGAGGCAATTTGGAGGCCCTTGCACAAACTGGCTTTATTCTACCTAAGTTGCCCTCCCTCCAGTGTGTACTCCAAAAGAGTGTTTAGTGCAGCCGCTCACCTTGTCAGCAATCGGCGTACGAGGTTACTTCCAGAAAATGTGGAGAAGATGATGATCATCAAAATGAATTATAATCAATTCCTCCGTGGAGACATTCACCAGCAATTGCCTCCAGAAAGTACACAGGGATCTGAGATGGTGGATTCCAGTGGGGACGAATTAATAATCTGTGAGGAGGGCGATGTACACAGTGAAAGGGGTGAGGAATCGGAGGATGATGAGGTGGACATCTTGCCTCTGTAGAGCCAGTTTGTGCAAGGAGAGATTGATTGCTTCTTTTTTGGTGGGGGTCCAAACCAACCAGTCATTTCAGTCAGCCGTGTGGCAGACCCTGTTGCTGAAATGATGGGTTCGTCAATGTTTTTCTTTTCAATCTAAGCCCCTGCAGTTTTCTGTAAGAATCTGCTTCGCTATGATGATCAACAAGTCACAAGGGCAAACACTCAGGGCTGGAGGCGTAGATCTTAGGACCAGCTGCTACAAGCATGGCAAAGGTGTCACTATCATTGGTGACACCCAGAGAGGCAGCGAGGGAGATTGTAATGCAGTGCACGCAGATAAGCAGCGCAATGGTAAAATGGAGGCATGGTCTCATAGGTAGGGGTGTGGCCTGTTGGCCTGAATCTCCATTTTGTTGCTCCGGGTATCCCGGGGGTTGAGTGCTGCACCCGGGGACTAGTGTGTGAGTGGTGCTGGCTCCTGCACAGTGACAGAAACTGGGTGTTGCACGTAATGTCACAGTGAAACACCCATATTCTGTCACTGAAGAGGAGCCGGCACTTTGGTGTCACCCCCCTTGGCGGGTGACACTCGGGTGTGGGCCGCAACCCCGTTGTGATGCCACTGACCCATGGGAAGCTTTACGTGGCTTACCCATGTGTTAGTAGCCCCAAGCATCTTTTGTGTTAGTCCCTGAAGAAAAACTTCAAATATTTACAAATAAATTTTGTAATCAATGGGCCTAATTCAGTAAGGATTGCAAATTCTGCTAAGTAACAGAATTTGCAATCCTTTGGTTCGCATGCTGGGGCCACCCAGCATGCCGCCTCCCTTCTTGACCACGCTGAAATTGCAGTCGCAGTGCAGTTCAGCGTGATCATAAAAAATGGGTTAGCCTCCTGTTGGTGCAGACTGTATGTGTGCGCAGGAAGCCGCCACCATTTTTGTGATCGCAGCTGCTGCATGTGATGTCATGCAACCGCTCTGACCACGCCTCCTGTTTCTCCGTTGCCGACCCCATTTTGAAGCCCTGCCCACGCACCGCTCCATCTCCGACTTGGAAATGGAGTGTTGCTGACCCCCCCCCCCCCAGCACCGATTGACAGTCAGAGGCGATTGCATTAACTGCGGGGTGCCGCAGAAAATGCAGGCGCATGCGTATGCTCTTAGCAATTTTTGCAGTTGGACTGCTTATTGCGATTGCAATCCAACCTGAATCAGGCTCTATTACCTATCACAATGCACTGCGGGTAGTACAAAATGGGGTTAATATAAGAGAAAACCCCCCAGAGCTGTGCTCCTTAACTGTCCCTGGTGGCTAGTGGAGCGGCTGCCCAGTAATCAGTGTCCACGCCAGTGCGCACATGGCCCGGCCCCTACAGCCACGCTGGATCACGGTATAGTGTGGGCACAGAAGTCCCTTACCTCCCTTTCATCAGCGGCCTCGTGATCCCGGAGGGCGGTGTGTGTGTGACTGACCTTAGGAAGAAACCGGAGCCTCCGCTGCAGTGACCCAGCAACCAGGGCGCGGGAGTATACTGCGCCGCTGGGAGTGATGGAGCTGCAGTAAAGATGTCTATTAGACCTAGCCTGCTGCAGCCCTTGTAGATTCTTATAAAAAAAAGTTCTTCTTTTCTTGTCAAAATTAATAGCTAAGAATAGGCTGCCTGAGGCAGCCCCCTCTTAAGTGGCCTGCTACTGAAGGCACCAACTACAAACTGAGCTCCCTGTTCATGGAAGCGAGGTTATAGAGGAGGGGGCGCTGAGCATCTTGGGAACAGTCAAAAGCTTTGAGCCTGTTGGTGCCTCAGATCAAGATCCTACTCTACACCCCAATGTGAATCCTTGTGGAGTCCAGTGTATCCCACAGAAGAAATTAATGTGTCACACCCATTGGCAGCAACATTAGAATAGCTGCTGATGGGCACAATTGAGAAAGGAAGGGGGGAAAACATTTGAATCCAGCACATATATGTAATTTGAATATGTAATTTGTACCTTCCTACTTTAAAATGTAATGGATGAACCTCACCCTGTGAGAACTATCTTCATGATCAAGAGATCTCATACGCAAGAAAAGCATGTGCTGGGATAGGGCTGTGGAGGGCGGCTGCTCGGGCACACACCCGTCAAGTTAAGGAGATTCAACTGAGGAAGCACAAGGGAACTGCAGGGAGACCACATATTTTCAGATGAACATGAGAGGGCGGAAGGCTGCCTAATACTGAAGCACCCTCAAACATCAAACCATATGCAACAACTAGTACAAGCATTCCTGGGGAAAGGTCTGCAGCAGACGGATTTGCATACGGTGATGTCATCCAAGCAATGGGCATAGTTGGCTGCAACCCTCGTCTGCATATGAAAAGAGAAAATGGTCACGCAGGGCATGGCGGCCTTTGTGGGGTTGCGCTTGGATGACCCCTAGATCGCTTTATACACCCCCATCAGTGTGGGGCTCATGTTGGCCATGCCCAAGCCCCTGAAGCATTCAAGCTGATTTCTTGCAGCAGCTGGACCCAGTAACAGCTCCAGAGTTGCTCTACAAGACAAGTAAAAGGGTGTGAGCCCTGCAGCACCACCTGTAGTTTGCATACACACATATATAGGACAGCATCTCTTATATGCCCCAGGGGCAATAAAATAGTAGCCTTATCTAGGGTATCCGTCCATGCCGCTACAGCACTACACACCCAGGCCGACGCAATTGCCGGTCTGAGTAAGGTACCTGAATGTGTATAAATGGACTTCAGGGTAATCTCCTGTTTGCGGTCAGCAGACTCTTTGAGGGTAGCCGTATCCTGGGATGGGAGGGCTACCTTCTTGGATAAGCGTGTTAATGCTTTGTCCACCCAAGGGGAGGATTCCCATCGTAACCTATCCGTTGATGGGAAAGGGGAATCCTTTTGGAAATCTGCAGGAGATTCCCAAGCTTTTTCACATAACTCGTTCAGCTCGTGTGAGGGGGGAAAGGTTACCTCAGGCTTCTTTCCCTTGTACATATGTACCCTCTTGTCAGGGATAGGGGGCTCCTCTGTGATGTGCAAAACATCTTTTATTGCCATAATCATATATCAAATGTATTTTGCCAATTTTGGCTGTAACTTTGCATCATCGTAATCGACACTGGAGTCAGAATCCGTGTCGGTATCTGTGTCAACAATCTGGATAGTGGGCGCTTATGAGACCCTGACAGTCCCTGCGACATAGGATTAGGCATTGGTTGAGACCCTGACTGTCCCAAAGCTTCTGCCTTGTCTAATCTTTTGTGCAATGAGTTTACACTAGCATTTAAAACATTCCACATATCCATCCAATCAGGTGTCGGCGGAGACACCACGTTCATTTGCTCCCGCTCCTCTCTAATATAGCCTTCTTCCTCAGACATGTCGACACACGCGTACCGACACACCACACACACAGGGAATACTTTTACTGAAGACATTTCCCCCACAAGGCCCTTTGGAGAGACAGAGAGAGAGTATGCCAGCACATACCCCAGCGCTATATAACCCAGGAATAGCACAGTAACTTAATGTTTGAACAATCGGTGAGGGGGAACATCTTGAAACCCCAGTTTGTACCCTTGGGACACTATTTGTAAAACACACGAGTCCATGTCCGAATTAATCCAGAACTGACTGAAGAGTTTTAGACGTGCCCCCACTGGTGCGGGCTCCTGCAAGAGAGCCCCAGCGTCATGCAGTGGATTTGGCAGAAGCAGAGGATGATCTCTGCTCCTGCGATCTTGAAGAGGATGCAGACCTCTTCTCTCTTCTCCTTCCTCTACCTGCAAAGAAAGGGGAATCTTAACTTCTTGCATATCTATTGGGCCGAAATGACTGCATCAGATAATGATGCGTCTTCATCCGTTGGGAGGGAACATAGGGCAAGAAGGTTGACTTACCTGCGGGAGCTGCCGAGATCAAATTAACTAGGCAGTCACCAAACAAGGCTTCACCTTCATAGGGAAGAGACTCCCTTTCTTCTTGGAGTCAGCATCAGCATTCTCTTGGTGAATCCACAATGCCCTCCTATCCGACACTGCCATGAAATTGGCCCGTGAACTCAAGAGTCCTATATCCCTTGCAGTCTCACGTAAGTATGCTGCAGTGTCCTTGATATGATACAACGTAAGGAGTATCCCATCTCTCCAGGGTATCTATATCGGATGACAAGGTATTCGACCAATTCTTGAATACTACTACTCACCCATGCACATGTAATGGCAGGTCTAAGTAATGTACCCGTGGTTACATAACTAGAAATAATGTAGCTTCCTGCATACGATCCGCTGGATTTGTGACAGGGCCCCGTGCAGAACAGGGGGTGACTCCCACTTTATTCTGTCCGCGGCGGGAAATGAATAAACAACCAGAATCCTTTTGGGGATTTGAAACCATCTTGTCGAGCTGGCCCAGACTTTCTCAAACAGAGATGGAGGAACGTTACATCAGCTTTCATTATATATCTATATATACATACATATAGACCCCTTTGTCAGGAACAGCAGGGTCTTCAGTGATTTTAATATGTCCTTAATATCCACAATCATGTACTGAATGCTCCTTGCCAATATTGGATCTAATCAGGAAACATTATGGTCGACATAAGTATCAGTATCCGTGTCAGTATCAGTGTGTAGTAACTGGGCAAAATAACATTTTTGCGACCAAGCGGGGCCTGAGGGAAAAGAAACATAGCCATGAATATCACATCTATTCTCTACGTCTGTGTCTGGGACACAGATTTATCCAACCTTACTCTGATATTACTGAAACATTTACCCAGTCAGTTATTGGTGGTGCCAACAGGGCCACCATCATATGTCTGCATTCCTAATATAGTTTCCTCTTGGGAAAAACATTCAGCCACCGACATGTTGACACACATATACCAAGTACCCACAGACACACCGGCTTATGGGGGACAGACCGTCAGTAAATCTGTCAGAGGGACACAGAGGATTTTTCAGCTCACAATCCAGCGCCAAAAGTACACAGTCTGGGAAATAATAAACTCTATAGTGATAGACTTGTAATGCTCTAAAGATGTTCTGGTGAGGTGAGGAAGAAGCCCCGCCGCTGTAATGGCGCATATCTGTCCCGCTCAGAAATAATTAATTACGCTAGCGGGGTAAGGACAGTGCCCAGGCACTAATGTCCACTTTTTCCAGCCTTTTGTGAGGAATTTATGCTGCCCAGGGTGCCCCCCCCCCGTGCCCTGCACCCTGCAGTGCCTGTGCCTGTGTGTGAGCATGGCGCGCAGCGTTCCGCTCGCTGCTCGGTACCTCAGAATGCCGTCACTGAAGAAGAAGTCTTCTGTTCTTCTGCTACTCACCTGTCTTCTGGCTCTGTAAGGGGGTGACGGCAGGCTGCGGGAGTGTGCATCTAGGCGTACCCAGCGATCAGCACCCTCAGGAGCTAATGGTGTCCTGTCAGCCTGAAGCAGAGCCATTGAACTCACTAGAAGTTGGTCATACTTCTCTCCCCTAAGTCCCACGAAGCAGGGAGACTGTTGCCAGCAGCCTCCCTGAAAATAAAAAAAACTAACAAGTCTTTTCAGAGAAACTCAGTAGAGCTCCCCTGTAGTGCATCCAGTATCACTGCGCACAATACTAAAACTGGAGTCTGGAGGAGGGGCATAGAGGGAGGAGACAGTTCACACCCTTTGAAAGTCTTAAAGTGCCCATGTCTCCTGCGGATCCCGTCTATACCCCATGGTTCTTAATGTGACCCCAGCATCCTCTAGGACGTATGAGAAAACAAATAACGCACACACGAGGAGGAGAGAACTAAGTAAGCTATAAGGAGAAGAGGGGAGGGAGGGGGGGTTGAAAGGTAAGGTAGTAAAGGCATATTGGATAAACTACAACCTTATACATATTCATTAATGTACCAGTAGTTAGAAGCAGAAGAGCTCTAACAGAAACCACAAAGCTTATCTAAAGCCACACCACACTGGATATGCCCAATCTCATTTGATTTTTGAAGCAAAGCAGTATTGGACTTTGTTAATACATGGATGGGAGACTGCTTGGTAGTATCAGATTCTTTAGGTGTTTTTAAACTACCAACACCATTTTCTTGGTACATTTAATTTTTACATGTATTCTTTTATGTACCAGAAGTTAGAAGTAGAAGAGCTGTAACAGAAACCACCAGCTCATCTACAGCCACAGCACACTGGATTTGCCCAATCTCTCCTGATCATGGAAGCTGAGCAGTGTTGGTCCTGGTTTTAGTACTTGGATGGGAGACCAAAAGGAAATACCAGGAGCTGTGTGTATTTTTACAATACTAACACCGTTCTCTTGATGCATTCCATTTTGAAACATTGGGGCAGATCTATTAAGCCTGGTGAACTGATAAAGTGCAAGGTGATAAAGTACCAGCCAGTCAGCTCCTAACTGTCATTTTTCAAACCCAGCCTGTGACATGGCAATTAGGAGCTGATTGGCTGGTACTTTATCACCATGCAAATTATCATTTCACCAGGTTTAATAAATCGGCTGCTTACTCATTTATGTACGAGTAGTTAGAAGTAGAAGAACTCTAACAGAAACCACAAGCTCATCTACAGCCACACCACACTGTATGTGCCCAATATCACCTGATTTTAGGCCTGGTTTGTTCTTGGATGTGAGACCACCTGGGAATACCAGGTGCTGTAGGTAGTTTTATACTACCAACACCGTTCTCTTGATGCATTATATTTTGAAACTTATTCATTGATGTACCAGTAGTTAGAAGTAGAAGTTAGAAACAGCAAAAATCATCTACAGCCGCATCACACTGGATATGTCCAATCTCATCTGATGTTGGAAGCTAAGCAGTGTTGTGCCTGGTTAGTTTTTGGATTTCAGGTCCTGCCTTCTGGTTTGGCCACGGCACCTCGGAAATTCACCAAGGTCATGGCCGTGATGACGACCCTTCACCATCGGTGGACCAGGGAGGAATCTCTCCTCCCGATAAACATTCTGGAATTGCGGGCAGTGTTCAATTCATTGACACTGGCCCTGCCTCTAGTACAGAACAGGCCTGTTCAAGTACAATCGGACAACGACACCACGGTAGTGTACACAAATCATCAAGGCGGCACTCGAAATTGCATGGCAAAGCTGGAAGTATCAAAAATCCTCAGTTGGGTAGAACGTCATCTGCCAGCAATATCGGCAGTGTTCATTCCCGGAGTCCTCAACTGGGAAGCGGATTTCCTCAGTCGTCAGTACGTTCACGCTGGAGAGTGGAGAGGCCGCAGCAGAAATGTCTGCACTGGTGTCAGTAGGTGACTGAGGCAGGGATGACTGGGAGATAGTGGGTGACTGAAGCATGTATGACTGGGAGATAGTGGGTGACTGAGGCCGGGGTGACTGGGAGATAGTCAGTGACTAAGGCAGGGGTGATAGGGATATAGTGGATGACTGTGGCAGGGGTGACAGGGACAGTAGGAGACTGAGGCAGGGGTGACAGGGATAGTGGGTGACTGAGGCAGGGGTGATAGGGTGACAGTGGGTGACTGAGGCAGAGGTGACAGGGATAGTGGGTGACTGAGGTAGGGGTGATATGGAGATAGTGGTTGACTGAGGCAGGGGTGACAGAGATAGTGGGTGACTAAAGCAGGGGTGACTGGTATAGTGGGTGACTGAGGCAGGGGTCGCAGGTATAGTGGTTAACTGAGGCAGCGGTGACTGGGAGATAGTGGGTAACTGGGGCAGGGGTGACAGGGAAAGTGTGTGACTCAGGCAGGGGTGATAGGGAGATAGTGGGCAGCAGATCACTGCCTCGCTGACAGCAGCACATCCCTGCTTCACTGACAGCAGCACATCCCTGCCTCATTGACAGCAGCACATACCTGCCTCACTTATAGCAGCACATCCCTGCCTCACTGGCAGCAGCAGATCCCTGCCTCACTGGCAGCAGCAGATCACTGCTTCACTGACAGCAGCACATCCCTGCCTCACTGGCAGCAGCAGATCCCTGCCTTACTGACAGCTGTATATAGGGCCTAATTCAGACCTGATCTCTGCTGTGCATATTCACACAACAGGAGATCAGGTCTGAAGTGTGTGTGTGTGTGTGCTGGTGCCGCAGTGCACCGGCACATGCCAGAGATGCGATCAGCATCTCTGCCCAGTGAGCGCCTCTGCCAACACATACTTATCTTGCATATGAGATCTCTTGATCATGAAGATAGTTCTCACAGGGTGAGGTTCATCCATTACATTTTAAAGTAGGAAGGTACAAATTACATATTCAAATTACATATATGTGCTGGATTCAAATGTTTTCCCCCCTTCCTTTCTCAATTGTGCCCATCAGCAGCTATTCTAATGTTGCTGCCAATGGGTGTGACACATTCATTTCTTCTGTGGGGTACACTGTACTCCACAAGGATTCACATTGTGGTGTAGAGTAGGATCTTGATCTGAGGCACCAACAGGCTCAAAGCTTTTGACTGTTCCCAAGATGCTCAGCGCCCCCTGTTCTATAACCTCGCTTCCATGAACAGGGAGCTCAGTTTGTAGTTGGTGCCTTCAGTAGCAGGACACTTAACAGGGGGCTGCCTCAGGCAGCCTATACTTAGCTACTACTTCTAACTACTGGTACATCAATGAATAAGTTTCAAAATATAATGCATCAAGAGAACGGTGTTGGTAGTATAAAACTACCTACAGCACCTGGTATTCCCAGGTGGTCTCACATCCAAGAACAAACCAGGCCTAAAATCAGGTGATATTGGGCACATACAGTGTGGTGTGGCTGTAGATGAGCTTGTGGTTTCTGTTAGAGTTCTTCTAACTACTCGTACATAAATGAGTAAGCAGCCGATTTATTAAACCTGGTGAAATGATAATTTGCATGGTGATAAAGTACCAGCCAATCAGCTCCTAATTGCCATGTCACAGGCTGGGTTTGAAAAATGACAGTTAGGAGCTGACTGGCTGGTACTTTATCACCTTGCACTTTATCAGTTCACCAGGCTTAATAGATCTGCCCCAATGTTTCAAAATGGAATGCATCAAGAGAACGGTGTTAGTATTGTAAAAATACACACAGCTCCTGGTATTTCCTTTTGGTCTCCCATCCAAGTACTAAAACCAGGACCAACACTGCTCAGCTTCCATGATCAGGAGAGATTGGGCAAATCCAGTGTGCTGTGGCTGTAGATGAGCTGGTGGTTTCTGTTACAGCTCTTCTACTTCTAACTTCTGGTACATAAAAGAATACATGTAAAAATTAAATGTACCAAGAAAATGGTGTTGGTAGTTTAAAAACACCTAAAGAATCTGATACTACCAAGCAGTCTCCCATCCATGTATTAACAAAGTCCAATACTGCTTTGCTTCAAAAATCAAATGAGATTGGGCATATCCAGTGTGGTGTGGCTTTAGATAAGCTTTGTGGTTTCTGTTAGAGCTCTTCTGCTTCTAACTACTGGTACATTAATGAATATGTATAAGGTTGTAGTTTATCCAATATGCCTTTACTACCTTACCTTTCAACCCCCCCTCCCTCCCCTCTTCTCCTTATAGCTTACTTAGTTCTCTCCTCCTCGTGTGTGCGTTATTTGTTTTCTCATACGTCCTAGAGGATGCTGGGGTCACATTAAGAACCATGGGGTATAGACGGGATCCGCAGGAGACATGGGCACTTTAAGACTTTCAAAGGGTGTGAACTGTCTCCTCCCTCTATGCCCCTCCTCCAGACTCCAGTTTTAGTATTGTGCGCAGTGATACTGGATGCACTACAGGGGAGCTCTACTGAGTTTCTCTGAAAAGACTTGTTAGTTTTTTTTATTTTCAGGGAGGCTGCTGGCAACAGTCTCCCTGCTTCGTGGGACTTAGGGGAGAGAAGTATGACCAACTTCTAGTGAGTTCAATGGCTCTGCTTCAGGCTGACAGGACACCATTAGCTCCTGAGGGTGCTGATCGCTGGGTACGCCTAGATGCACACTCCCGCAGCCTGCCGTCACCCCCTTACAGAGCCAGAAGACAGGTGAGTAGCAGAAGAACAGAAGACTTCTTCTTC